>NW_008692409.1:0-3858 GCF_000695815.1 Acanthisitta chloris
GGCCCTGCCCGAGGGGAGGGTGTGTGTGTGGTGTCAGCGCCTGGGCCGTGAGTGCTGCGGGTTTTGGTGTAACCAGACCGTGGGCTTAGCTGATGTAAACACACCTTTTGGACGTGTGGTGACGTGCTCAGGTTGGCTATAGCAGTGAGCAGTGTGGGTTATGGGAGGTTTTCCTGCCCGTGGAAGGGTTGGGGCTAGATGATCAATCAGCTCCATTCCAACCCCTTCATTCCATGATTCTGTGATCTCCTCACAGGCTGCATCGGCACTGCAGAGGTCCCTGCACGGTTCAGCCTCCTGTGCCACCAGATGTGTGAAGTGTGTAAGGACACAGCATTCCCTGGTAGAGAACCTCAGTCCTGAACTTCGTTGCTATTGCTTTATGAGGTTTGTTTTTAAATTGAGTTTTTCCAGGGTTTCTGCAATATTTTCTTGTATTCTCTTATTCTCTTTGTATTCTCTTATTCTCTTTGTATTCTCTTATTCTCTTTGTATTCTTTTTTCTTTGTATTCTTTTTTCTCTTTGTATTCTTTTTTTCATGTTGTATTCTTTTATTCTCTTTGCATTCTTTTATTCTCTTTATTCTTGCTTTGTATTCTTTTGTTTATAAAAGAAATGTGTATATATAAAGAAGTAGAGGAAGTCACATGTATTTATTACTTAGGAAGCATTTAATTTGGGTTAAATCCTACTACCTTTTTTCTTTGTATTCTTTTTTCTCTTTGTATTCTTTTTTTCATGTTGTATTCTTTTATTCTCTTTGCATTCTTTTATTCTCTTTATTCTTGCTTTGTATTCTTTTGTTTATAAAAGAAATGTGTATATATAAAGAAGTAGAGGAAGTCACATGTATTTATTACTTAGGAAGCATTTAATTTGGGTTAAATCCTACTACCTCGTCCCATGTGGTTAGAGTTTTGTCCTAACTTGCTTTTTAGGTTCAAGAAGAGCTTCATAAGATTAAAATGGAAAATATGAACCTGAAAGGAAATGTAGAAGCTGTGGATATTGGTGACCTCAGGAGAGCAACTGGAAGAGCTGAACTTGGGCTGAGAGTAAGTAAAACAGAGCAGAGCCAGAAGATGGTTCAGTTTTTGAGGTATCTGTCAGTAACTCACTTGGGGTATTTGTGATCCTGCAAGATCCCTTCTCTCTCAGCAAATGATGAGATTCCTCAGACATTCCAATTTAGAGCATTGCCTTCCTTTTCTGGGTCATCACAGCTAACTGATCTTGTGCCCAATGAGCCACAATCAAACTTTTACCCCATCAACTTTTCAGTCAGGTGAAGATCTGAATTGCTAAATCAACTGAGCTCAATAATTTTAATATCCCTTTTGCCTTTGCCATAGTCTAAACATTATTTTTTCCCTCTAACAGAAACATGCTGAAAATTATTTCAATGCTATAAACAGACAAGTGTTAACTATTTCTTCTGCTGGCAATAAAGAAGTAAATTCCAAAGAGCCCCCAAAATGGTAAGTGAAACAGCTGTTTTATTGCAGCAAGACACAAAGACTGTGCTCACAGAATTTTGTGAAGCCAATGGGAGTGTTGGCCCAGATGAGATTGTTTTGCCTTTCGTTTGAGATAAAAACCAATATAAAAGTAAATGTAATTCTATAGCCACAGAAATATTCTACTAACTCCTGTAATTTAATCTGTGCTGAATGCAGATATAAATAAAAACAGGGTCCCTTGGATTCCCCCAGATGAAAGCAGTGTGGGTTTAATAGGTAAAATCAAAGTGATTCTAAAACCCTCATTGTTTCTTTCTGCTCCAGGGGTCTCCATGGTGGTGCTCCTCAGAAGCAGCTGGTGTTACCCCGAGTCCCTGCTGAGCCCCTGAGTGTCCAGGCATGCAGCACACCAGCACAGCACGTGTCTCAGGGCTCTCAGGTCTGAAACAACACACTGCTTCTTCTGCCAGGGACATAGCCAGTGACTGTGTGCTGTCTTGTAGGTTACCAGTTGATCCCATAATGTTCTGACTTCTCATGGATTCAGGTTTGGTAGTGCATCGTGACTGACTGTGTTAAAAGCTCAGCAGAATGAGCAGCTGAGGTAGGAGTCTTCTCCCTGCCTCACAGAGTGAGATTCAAGTTAGGAAGGACTTCAGTCTCATCATTGCACCTCCAGAATTAATTATCCCTCACCAGGTATATTGTTAGAGTCTTGAAACAGAATTATGTCCTGCTTCAGGGTCCCTGTCCTATGTGCTTAACTATGATCCTGTGAGTAATGTGTTTAAAATCAATGGAATTATGCATTGGAATAGCACATGCACAGAGGGAACTGTTTGTGGCAATAGACACTGCAAGTGGTTTTCTTTTCTTACATAAAAGGCAAATTGTGGGAAAGACTTCTCTGTATATAGAAAAATATATATTTTCTCTTTGAAATCTGCATTTTTTCACTGCTCTTCATAAATTAGAACCTTGTAAGGTCATGAAAACCTTAAAACATTTAAATCTCAAGTGGTTTTGCTTTTCTTCCTTCCAAGTGTGGATTTTGACTGGTGCATTCAAGGTGTTTTCCTCAAACATGTTTTTAAGAACAAATTAAGTTAGGTATGTTTTAATCCAGCTAATTATTATCAGAGTTTTGGGTTATTACTGGTGAAATCCAAGGAGTTTTGAGTGAGGGAGAACTTTGAGGCTCTCTGTAGTTCCAAGATGTAGCAGGAGCTGGGATTAAAGCTGCTGGCAATGGCCTGATCAGAGTGAGCAGCTTACACTCATATTGCTGATTAGCCTTGTAAAAGAACTCACACCTAAAGTAACATTAAAGCATTGCTTTCTCTTAAAGTGATGGGGAAAGTACAGTGAGAGCTCTGATTTCTTTTCCAAACCATATTCCAACCCTGTCCTATATGGAAACACTTGTATTGTGGAGAAAAAGCAATGAAATCAGAGTGGAGCTTCTCTGAAAACTCATTTCTTTCAGCTCTTCCTGTGCACCAGTTTGATTCAGAGTGGAGCACATGCTCTGTCCTGCCTTGACCTTCCCTTTGTCTTCTCATTCCTGATACTTTGGTGTTGAACATTCCTTTCCACTCGAAAGAGGCATCAGTGACCTGAATAGTTTTCCATTTACAGACAGTAGTGCCAGGTACAAAGGCTTAAAGAAATCAATGTTTCAACTCCTAAGGGTTCTGAGACACACTAATAGTTCACATAGTATATTTTTGAGCTTTACAGTGCATTGTTTACTCACACATAGAGTATTCTGAGTCATGTCAGCAGCCAAATCGAGCTCGGAGGGATCTGGGAGTCACTGCCCCTTCCTTTTTTCTTCCCACTACATGTTGGAATTAGAATTCCTCCTAATAAACCTTGAGAACCATAAAGAGGTGTTTTCCTTGTAAAGCCTCTGTGTAGCAACAGCTGAAAAGACATTGTTAGCTAGAATTAGTAAGTTTCAAATTATTTGATTTCTTAAAAAATGTTTAATTGGAAACACCTGATGTGATGGTTAATAATTGATGTTAATAACTGAACACAACAATTGTCCTTCAGCATTATATTAGAATCATAGAATCACAGAATCAACCAGGTTGGAAAAGATCTCCAAGATCATCGAGTCCAACCCTACCGTGGTCACTAGTCCATGGCACCAAGTGCCACATCCAGTCTCAGACTGAAAACCTCCAGGGATGGTGAATCCACCACCTCCCTGGGCAGCACATTCCAATGCCTGAGCACTCTCTCCCTAAAAAATCTCTTCCTAATATCCAACCTAACCCTCCCCTGGCAGAGCTTGAGTCTGTGCCCTCTTGTCCTACTGGGAGAAGAGACCAACCCCCACCTGACTCCAACCTCCTGTCAGGGAGTTGCAGAGGGTGATAAGGTCTCCCC
>NW_008692409.1:3987-15197 GCF_000695815.1 Acanthisitta chloris
ATTTGTATATGTTATACACATTATAATATGATATATATTATCCAAAGTCTTATCCTGTTGTAATAAAAGACTAGCAGGGGGAACTTTATTTATGTATTTATGTTGATATCTTTATTTAATATGTATTTATGTATTGAAATACAAAGATATATCAATATATATGTTTTAATATATATATAAGTAAAATTCACACATCTTTGTATTACATCAGGATAAGACTTTGGATAACACAAAGGGATGCTAATATAGAGGGAAGAGCCCAAACATCTGCCTCAGCTCCTGCATATGTGAAATTGGCACTTTTCATACATCTCAGCTGGCAGAGCAACTTTCATCAGGTGCTTTTGTTAATGATTTGGTTGTTGTTACCCTGTGTGGCACTGCCCCTGCTGCATTGATCAGTTCCCTGTCAACCTCTGTGAGGAGTTTGCATTGTGCATCATCTCTTGTTTCAATTGAGAAGGTGCTCAGTTCCCCCAACCCTGTTTTAATAGCACCTTTCTGTATAAGTGTGTTATAGCAATAAAATAAATACCACAAAACCACTGACGAAGGGAAAATTGAACTTTCTGTCTCTGTGCAGCCATGTGGGTAAAGGAGTAATTGGCTTGGATAATAACTTGAGTTCTTACAACCCCAAATCTAAATGAGCATCTCATTGATACATCTGCTGGTAATTACTATGAAAAGAAGAGAATATATTGTGCAGATAGATGAAGTAAACCATTTTTAGTGCTTTCATGGATTGCTTAGTAGTTCAAATGCACATCTAATGATTCTTAAACTTTTTCTGCCATATTTTCTTGGTAAAAATGGAATTTTGCTACATTTATTTATAAGTTTATGCAATAAAAGGTGAACCAAAAAGACATTTCCACTCTAGTGAAGACCTAGGGCATCACTTTGGGCTTTTATAGAAAAATTAGGTGCTTTGGTACTTCTTATGACAAGAAGAAACTTTGAAAGTATTTTTCTGTCCATTGGGATTTAAATCATCATCATTTTTATTAGCAAAGCAGTTGAACTCATTCCATGCAGCTAACACAGTGTAGCAAGAACTACTATGTTTTAGTTCTTGTTACTATGAGAATCTTTTCTCTCCTCGTTTCCTAATAACCAAGTGCTCTGTCTGCACTGAGGCAATGAGCTGTGACTGAGCCAGAGAAGCTGTTCTGCTTCATCAGGTCAATGATTCCTCAATGATTCTTGGCAAACGTGTCCAAGGTAGATTGGATTCTTGTTATCCTCTGTGGGAAGGATGCAGAGGAGCCCTCTCCAAGAGCTGGAGTGTGGATACACCATAACACAGGGCAGTGGAACTCACAAATGGTCTGTACTAGGCCAGTGAGTCAATCCTGACTGGCCTTTCCACTCAAGACTTGACTCCAAGGTGTGCAGGGATGGAAACTTCAGAGTTGTAATGGAACTAACCAAACAAACTTGGGCAGAAGTGGATAATAGTTGTAATCCTTGTAAAGTTTTCCATCTAATCCAAGGCATTTTGTTTGCCCATGTCTATGTAGAGTCAAATAACACGAATTTTTATCATCATTTTGCAAATTTATGAACATGTTAGCCAATTCCTGCTCATCATCACTTCTATCCCGGTGCAGTTAACTTAAGATTATTCCTATTCTGTATTCCAGCAGGTTGAAATGGATATTAAAATCATGCTTGACCCAGAGACCATGGATAATAAAGCTGGCTTAAAGCATCACCAGGATGAGACCAGGCTGCCACTTATAACTAAGAAAAAATCTACTCCTGTAAGTAATTGTATTCATTTATGAGCTTATTGTATGCATTGCTTTGACTATTACACTTTGCATCAGACCTAATGACAGAATTAATCTATGTGAAAGTGACTCATAATTTCCTATTTTTGACATTGATATGTTACAATCAAAGCATTTTGGGTGATAATACTGAGAAATAGACATGTATAATGTAACAGGTTTAGGTACCAAGGCCCCAGTCCAGCAAAAGTATGAGGATACATGGGAATGTGCATGGTCAGGAACATCAGGGAGCAAAGATAAGCAAACTGGAGCTTGTGGAGTTGTGGACGTGACCCAAAGATCAAGGAAGAAGTAAAAGGGGTTTTGCTGCCAAGAATGAGTTGTTCGTTCTCTAGCTGTCTCCTAAAAAGGCAATGATACATTGTGCTTTCAATTGGTAACAGGATTCTTGGGAAAAAGTGGATATCCCTGGGAGTGTTCCAAGCCAGGTTGGATGGGGCTTGGAACAACCTGGGCTAGTGGAAGGTATCTCTGCCCATGGCAGGATGTGGGATGAGATGAGATCCTTCCAACCCAAACCATTCTGGGATTCTTTGAAGTGAAAAATAAATGTCCACTTTTTGGCAAAAGCAATCCTGCCCCATGATTGCTGAGCCTGAGCAGAAATTGGTGTCAGAATTAAAAACGTAGAGTTTATACTGAAAGAGAATCAGAGTCCTACATCCATTTAGTTGTCATTTACATCTTATTTTTCTCATGTGGTTTGGGAGGAAATGTTGAGTTCTTAGCCTCATGCTGGGAGCACACACTCTGGAATGTGGGGGACAAATTCAGATCCTTCCTTTCCATATGGAGATACGTCCAGGTCTTGTAGATCCCAATGTCCTTGCTGTCAAGGTATGAGATATTCTGCAGCACAGCCTTTCTTTCATCACAGAATCATTAAGGTTGGAAAAGACCTCTGAGATGGTCAAGTTCAACCTATGACCTAACACCACCATGTCAAATAAACCATTGCACTAAGTGCCGTGTTCTGTCTTTCCTTAAGCACTTCCAGGGATGGTGATTCCATCTCCCTGGGCTGCCCCTTTCAATGCCTAGTGACCCTGGTCAAGCTGTTCCCTGAGTCAAAGGGAGACTGAGCACTTCTACTCCCCTGTCCTTGAAGGGGAGTGTTCCCCTTGTTCCTTGGCTCTTCAAATCACCCTTTTCTCTTTCTGCTCTGAGAATTATCAAGTCAGGCAAGATTAAGTTGTGATTCCTCCATACTTCTGCTCTGCAGCTGCTGCTCCTCTTAAATAACCAGATGTCCATGAAGGTGACATTTTTAGCCAAGTATACTTTAAAAAAATAAAGTGACTAGGCAGAGGCATCCCTCAAAAAATCTATTATGTCCCCCAATTTAGCACAGCTCTGTGAGCCACAGGAAAAAATCTCACATGAGGATGTTCTTCTATGGCTTAATTTATGTAACAGAAGCTTTATGCAGCCAGCTCAGTGCTCCAAGAGATATTCTGGGGTGTTTGGTTTTAAACAACACGAAGAGACTCTGTGAATGGCACAGTTGTGAGCTGCCACTTGTGAAAGATGATTTTTGAAAGCTGCTGCCCAGACTAAGAGGTGATTTGTCTAACCCTGTGATAGAGAGTTAATTAGAAAAAAGCATCATGGCTAATAGCTTTTTAGAACCACTCTAAAGTGCTCACAGAGAGGAATATTATCCTACTGCAGAGAGCCATGTGTTTTGCCACTCTCCCTCACACATACCCTCAACACAGAAAACTTATTGGTGACTTAAATTACAAGTCTTTAGGGTAAATTAGTTAAGCTCTTGGATACATATTTACAGTTGCTGAGGAACTGACAAGGAAATGGGCTAAAATAACCAAGTAGGTATTTCCTGTCTCATTTATTCTGTTAGGAGCTTTAGAATCCCATGACACAATGTGTGTTTAGAAATCTTCTGCCTTCACTGGGGGTAAAATTTCACAATTAGTATTTGCCAAATCTACTGCTGAGATGTGAATTAAAGCTCTTTTGTTAAACGCGCTCGCTACCAGCACTTGGAGGAGTGACTGTAGATCACTAATAGTAACTAAAATGAACCTGTGTGTGGTTGCAAGTCTAAAATGACGTTGGTTTTGGGATGGAAAGAGGGCAGAGAGCGTTTCGAGGCCGTCAGGGGGCGCACGTGCCCCAGGTGTGGCCACCAGGTCACCCCTCAGCCCCAAAAACTCACTCCGGAATGACTCTGCTCACGGGGAATTAAAGTCTGACTCCTTGGTTAACTGCCTGCGGGGTCATTCCAAGAGTTTTCAAGGAGACCTGAGCGTTTTAAATCTCAGGTTTGAGGTGACCACGGGGGTCGAGCACAAATCTACACAGACTCTTTATTATCCTGCTTGTTTGAGAAATTAATAGTAAGGATCTCATTGTTTCAT
This sequence comes from Acanthisitta chloris, assembly GCF_000695815.1. Lineage (NCBI taxonomy): Eukaryota > Metazoa > Chordata > Aves > Passeriformes > Acanthisittidae > Acanthisitta > Acanthisitta chloris. Next base: position 8,168 of record NW_008692409.1, read on the forward strand.
GGAAAAATGTCTTCGTTTCTTGCTATTTTTTGAATGGTGAAGTTGCTGATGCTGAATTTTATCATAGAAACTAAGAACAATTAAGTGTTGCCCTTTTGTACCTCTTTGGGTCTGATCATAATGCTTCATCCTCTGCAAAGTTCTGTGGTGATTTTAAAGTGAGGGCTGGAATTTTGTTGGAAACACAGACTGGACATCGCTTTATCATCTAGATAACAAATGAAAAAATGCTGAGTGGATAATTATTAAGTATGTCTATTTCCCAGGGCGTATCCAGCAAAAGGAACATGAATCTGAATTGCAGCAGAAGTAATTCTGACATAATGCTGCAGTGCAGACAAGATTCACAGCTCTACCTTTCATCTTCCCAGGACTGCTGTTCTGTTCCAGAATTATACTGGCACTTTTGGGTCCTTGTTTTCTTATAAATGTATATTATACTGTAAACTTAGGAACCTTTTCATTTATTCATGAGGCAGAATTTAATATGGTGATGATTTCTAGCCTTTATGAGTCGCATCTTCTCTAGTGTGGCTGTAATGGTGATGGCAATGATTCTGGGGGGCGTTTAAGCTAACTTCTTTGAGCACAGCCATTCTAATCAGATCCTCAGTTATTCATTCTTTATTCCTGCTAATCACTGATGTTTAGCCCTGAAAGTGTATTTATTTCCAAATTTAGAAAGCAAGGCACTTCCTTTCATTTCAAGTGACTCGAAGAAGTTGTAGCACAAAATCGGGTCTTTGGTGCTCCAAACCTGATCGTGTTTCACGGCCAAAATTTCGACTCCAGCCAAAGCAGAATTTGGCAGTGGGAGCAGAATGAGACTTAAATAAATTGCTGTTATACCACAATAAATCAAAACAAGCTCCTTGTGTTTGTATCGTGGTTTGTAATCATCACAAGCAGCAAAGTGATTGAACAAAACCCTCCTGTCACTAAAAATAAACAGGAAATAATTGGTGAGATAGAGTTAACTGAACAGATGAGTACAGTCAGCATCCTCTCATCCTGGAAATGGGAATGTGAAGGTCACTCCCATCTCAGATGACAAACGTGGAACATTTTGTTGGTAAACAAATTAATCTTTGGAAAGGTCACCATTTGTTTGAAGTTTTTATCCAGTTCTTGTCAGCTGGAATTGGAGATTGCCTGTCACTGTGCTAGGCAGGGAGGTGCAGCCAGAGCTGCTGAAGCTGTTTCTGTCCATATCAGCATTCCCTGACAAAACTCCGTGCCTGACTGGGATGCTATGGGCTGCTGCTTTACATCTGTCTCTGGACAGGAGTGGAGGCTCATCCCTGAATTCCAATAAGTTGCTCCTGCATGTTCTGCCTCCTGTAAGTTGGCCCTTTGCCCACGAGTGAAATGTATTGTAGTTCAAGCCAGCAATTATCTTTCTTACTTCCTTCTGTGCTGCTTCTGTTGCCTGTTTCAAGGAGCAGATATGGGATGCACCAAAGTTCTCTGTCTATTCTCTCTGGCACCTGTTAGGGCAGAACTTTGATGGAAGTGGATTTCTGGGAGAGGTACAAGTAGGTCCTAAAGAGAGCAAAGCTTGACTTTTCCAAGCACGTGGAAAATTGGCAGTTCAGAGCCGTCTCTGGTTACTTTAAAGTAGGTAAGAACAACACAAGACCTGTTGTTACTGATGCAATTTCCAAGTAGTTCTGCCTTCTGCCATTTTCCTGAGCATACTGAGAACTGACCTTAGCTCCACTGATTTTTATTGTGCTGTGCTTCCTCCTTCCCTTTAGAGGGGGAAATTCTGTGTCCATCAAATCCTGACAGAAACTTCTTAACCAAAAGTCTGAAGGTAGATGCAGTTTGGAGAAGATAAATGAAAGATTACTCTGTTCTATACATTTTCTTCCTATCAAGCCTCATTCTTTTCTGATATTTACTTACCAAATCTCATCTAGCTAAGCTTCCTGGTTGCTAAACTATAGTTTGGATGCACAATACTCAGCTTTTCTCTGTATTTAATATTATTTTCTATTCTTCTACTGAGGGAAAACATATTTATAAAGATCCTAAAAAAAAGACATTGCTCTAGTTAAATATTTCTAGCTAAAAAGAAAACAAATAGAAAACTAATCAGAAAGTCCCTGTGGTGATCCAACAAGTGCCCTACTTAAAATGAAGCAAAAAGGAAAAATAAAGTGGGAGAGCTTTATCCACAGGAGAAAAACACTTTAGAAAGGGTAATAGAATTGTTTTTCTCATGTCTCAGGTTAATTACACTCAGAAGCACTTGAAATGAAAAAATAGTTTTTCAGCACACTCCAAGCATATTTTAAGGCAAGTCAAGCCTTTGTCTGCCCTGCAAATTAAATGTTCCCTTCCAGCCCTATAAAACTGAACTTTAAAAGTGCCATGATGAAGCAATGATGCTCAAAGGAAACCTTTCTCTGCCAGTGCTTAATATGATTTTTAAAGTCTTATTGTTGTAATCGCTTTGGCTTAATTTTAGTGAAAATAACTACAGCATTTTGGCAACTTCTGCTTTGATATCTCACTGAATTCTTCAAGAGGGCAACTCATGCCGTGATGAGGGTGCTGAGGAGACATGGAAGGGTGTAGAGGTTGGGTGGGATATCATGGAAAACTGGTTTGGGTGAGCCCTGGTTGACTGTACGATGTGGGGAGGTAAGTCATGGCACTGGGCAGTGGAAGTGAGATTAAATGACATTACAGTCACATCAGGCCTTGGTTTGACATGACACCTGTCGTGGACTTGCAGAAATTAGAGGATACAGCGAAGGATTAAATGTCTCCCTCCAGTGAAACAACCCCAAGCCTCTGGGCTGCTGTTGAACTCACACACTGCCCCTGAACTGCTGTTCTTTGTAGCATATTGCATCTCTCAGTATAAATAGATACATTTCATGTGCTGCTTATCATAACAAAACTCCTGGGATTGAAATGAGGATCAGACTGACCAGTAGTAAAATCAGTTCTGTTTTACTGCTCTTAACAGCAACAGCCTGAGAAGGAATCACAGTTTAATTAAATTTGTTTGCTTGTATGTGTTTTTGGTGTGTCCTCAACAAACTGCTGGGGCTGAGAGGGAGCAGGAAAGTGTGGTTTATAATTTCCTTTTCTCAGTATTAAGCCACTTATATTTCAGCTGGTATAAAGTTAATCTTTGTTACATGCTTATTGCAGTTTTCTTGGAGCACAAGGACATGGAGCTTTATCCATCTCCATCCCTTAAAGCATAATCCTCTGTAATGGCCATAACCAAAATGAGTGTCTGTGATCTCTGTGATGATAAAAAGTACATGTTTTCTCTCTTCCTAATGTCTCTTGTGGACAAGGCTATTATACAAATTGGGAGGAAAAATTAGAGTAGTTAATTTTGATCTAGCTCATTTCCCTATTAGGATATCAGCAGTTCTTGAGAATTGCTTCTCCCTTTCTAGCAAGCTGATGTTACTCAGTAATTATGACACAATAGTGCTCAAAGAGCCCAACTATGGCCTGGTTCCTGTTGCACTAAAAGCTTGTTAATCAGTCATTAGCACCTAATATTTTAAGCCAGGAAGGCCCAATGTGCTCTATAACAGACATAAATACCATTAATCCCATTTTACACGTCTATTAATATTTCTCAGCTTTCTAATTATATCTGTTTATTATTATTTAAGGTAGTTCATCATTATTACAAATTTTAAAAAGCACGTACATTTTCCAGCACATGACATCAGCTCATCAGTAGAGTTCAATCACTCTATCCAGTGCAAGAATTTCTGACCATTGGCCTAAAGGACTAACTGGTAACATTGTCCCCATGAAAGCACAGGACACTGTTTGTTGGGTTTCAGAGCTGTTTGCTGACTAAAGAGGAGTCTCTGCAATCTTGAGGTCCACTCCAGGCTGTCAGGGTGGTAGGTCCTGTTGCAGACACATCTGTCTGCCTCCACTTCTCAGACTGCCTCAGTTTCCCTTTCCCCACTGTTATCTTGCCTCAGTCTCTGTCCTTGAGACAGTCTTGGAGAGTGTTTCTTAGGATATATCCAAGTCTTACTTGCCTGATTCTCTGCCAGGCAGTTTGTCCAGGCTGTCCCAATGTTCTTCCCTTACCTGCTGCCCCCTGGTCCTTCTCCATGTCCAGCTCCTGCTGCTCTTCCTCTTTGCTCAAAGACCCTCCAGCCACCAAGCTCTGAGCAGCACATCTTAGAGCACACCCAATCCCTGGGAAGTTTACCTGCTAAAACTAAGAAACCTTAACCTACACTTCCAGAAATCTGTTGGCAGAGGAGGATTTGATATAGACTTGTTAATTTTTCCTTCTGTTTCATAAAACATTCGATTTCATCTAAGTTAAATCTTTGCTGTCTCTCTAGGTTTACCATTGTGTAGTGTGGCACTGCTCGAATTCCTGGCACTGGGAACCAGCAGGTTCCATTTTTCAGGCTCAGTAAGGAAGGTTTAGTTGCCATGTTAGCACAGCCAGGGTGGGCCACGTTATCAGGCTGACACTGAGGACATCCTTGAGGATTTTGAGGACATCCTTGAGGATTCATTGTATCTATTTAAAGACTGTTCTGTCAAGAAACACAATGTTTACACTATACTCATTAGAACTGAGCTAACTTCTTGTGATCCTTTATTAACTAATACACTGATTTTTGCACAGCAAAATTCACAAGACATCAATTGAATTTAATTAACTCCATTTTAAATTACTGAGTTAACAACAGCAGACAACAACTGCAGCATGTTCCTCAGTAGTAAAAGCAGTGCTTGTGCTGGTACATTGTTAAATCTTAATGAAACTAGTCATAGCAGGAATTATCTTTATTATTTATTACTGCAGGAGTAGAGAAGTCTCTAAATCTCAGATTTCTCTTTGCTAAAAGGAGATTCTGTCTCTTCCCAGATGTGTAGTCAGAAGACAGGGAAGGACCACAGAGTTCCAAGCCCTTGGGCTCTGCCTGCCTTTCATGGCATGGATTCTCCCTTACCCCTGTTGGAAGAAGATCCAGCAAGAGGTGAGTCACAGACACCCACCTGGGTGCTGTCACCCCCAGCTGTCTGCCACAGAAGCAGTGTTGGTGGCTGAATTTCTGGCACCTCAAATCATGTAAGAATTGTGATCTCAAAGTCTGCAAAGGGTAGGGATCAACTTCAGGCTACTTACTCCATGTAGTAGCTAATGTAGGACACAATATGTTGTGTTGAGCATCATCCTGAGGCAGTTCTTATAGTTCACAGGGCTCAGTGGCTGCTGGAAAGGAGAAGTGTGTGTGATGGAGGTTCCTGTATGACTAAGTAACAGTCAAAAGAAATGATCATGATTAATAGCTGGTTATTTATTAATCATTCATCTAGACCTGCACTGGGGTTGTTTTAGCAGCCAGTCCATGTTGATGATGACATTGTGGTTTACAAGTTAGTTCTCATCCATTCTGCATACTAAATTGCATTGTACAAGGGTATAATTATATATACAAGCATGTAATTATATATACAGGCATATAATTATATATCTACAAGCACATAATTCCCTTTCAGAATTACAATATCTTTCATGTGTTTGTCAATATTTATAGGCAAAACTCACCTTCCTTGAAGGTAAAATATTGACTATCAGAAGATATGAATCTTTCAATAAAAGTGTTACCTTTGCAGTTTTGATTTGGAACTTGGGTTTGGCTTTGTTTAATTCTTTCTTTATTGCTACTGATTCTTTTTCTTTCACAGCTGGAATGTATAGGAATTGTTCAGGAATGTCATCTTCTTGTAGGTGCTCTGAGCCTAACTGGCCAAAGGCTTCTCCTTCCAGCAGCCAAGATAGCTCTCCAGACCCCTCCTGGTGTATGCAAAGCAGCACCTTGCCCTGAATTTCCCAGGCAGCACAAGAAATCAGCTGTAGGTGAGGACAAAGTATTAATAACAACCATCAGTTGCATCTCCAGCTTTCCTTTCAGGCCCTTATTTTACCTCATGAATAAAGAACTAATGAGCTCTCACTCAAATTCTTAACAACACGGAGCACATGAAGATGCACATGAGGTTCCTGAGCTTTGTAACTGAAGGGGAAGAGGATTTCTTAATCTCTGTAAGGCTTTGGTTCCTGTTCATTTCTGAATCCTGTGAGGTTCCTGCATGTTTCAGATTTAATCCCCTGAACCTGAAGCTCTGACCACTGGTGTCAGTGTAAAGCCACTGGCACTGTAGTCATGATTTTCAGCAGCTGATCAAGCCTCTCTTCTGTCATGTGATTAGATAAATGGCTAACACCAAGTGAATGAAACCTGCAGTCCATGTTTTTCTTTGTACAGGGGAGATTAGGCTGGATCCTGAGAATACAAATACCATCACCTTCCCAAACCCGAAGCAGGCAATTTATGGCACTTACTCCTCTAGCAGAGGTAGCATTGCACCACTTCCATCCAGCAGCTCCATGGTTTCAGCATGGAAATCAAAGCCAGTGTGGATGTATCCAGCTCAGCAGTTGGAATGTGAGGTGCAGATTCCCTCTCAGACACAGGTATTTAATTAAATGAATCACTCAGTGAGGGTTTTATCCATGTTCTGGATAGTATCTCACCAGAGCTGGTTTAGAAAGTGACTGTAAATCACTGAATTGCTATAGGAGGCTTTGAACCAAATCCACTAAATAGTAAATTTCAAAATAAAACAGGAAATACTTCATGTTTTACCAGTTTCTGCTTTCTCAAGTCTTCTACCTAAATTTGTTTGGTTTTTTTTCCACAGAATCCTAGCAACTAAGTTTAGAAAGGATGTTAGGAGGTTATCTAGACCTCCAGGCAGAATTACCTGTACCTGTAATATACACACAGATGTTTTCCTAACCTGTTCTGAAAACTTTGGGTGCTAGCAACTCCACAGCCTCCCTAGACCATCTGTTCCAGTGCTTAACTAACTGTCTTTGCTGTTGTAAAAGGGTTTTTTAATGTTTCATCTAAATCTCCCTCACTGCAGTTAAGCAACTGTAGTGTTTCCCTTTATATTTACAGAAGACTATAGGAGACTTTGACCTTGACTGCTGAGTTCCTGC
>NW_008692409.1:15214-25981 GCF_000695815.1 Acanthisitta chloris
AGGGACATTTCTTTCTTTTTATGGCTAATTGTTGTGTTCTGTAACAAACTGTCTGGAGTTTTGCTTGATCTTTTCTGACTTCTTGACTTTTGTGCCATTGAGGAGATGTGAAAAGAGAAGAGATGTCAAAAGCAAAGAGAAAGCAAACCTGATAAATGGAGATCATAGAATCCTGGAATGGTTTGGGTGGGAAAGACCTTAAAGCTCATTTCATCCCACCCCATACCATGGGCAGGGACACCTTCCACCAGCCCAGGGCCAAGCCCCATCCAACCTGGCCTGGAACACTCCCAGGGATGGAGCAGCCACAGCTGCTCTGGGAATTCCATCTCAGCACCTCACAGGGAACAATTCCTTCCCAATATCCCATCTGTCCCTGCCCTCTGGCAGTGGGAAGCCACTCCCTGTGTCCTGTCCCTCCATCCCTTGTCAATAGTCTCTCCATCTTTCTTATCAGCTCCTTCAGGTACTATCTGGGAGATGTTAATAGAAATAAAAATAATTATCTAAAAATAGTTTGAATATTGCACTTAGACTGAAAATGAGAAAATTGTTGTGCAGTGAATCACTGTGAGGCTTAATTGTTATATTTTAGTGTATCATTCTAAAAATGCTCTTGATCTTCCATGACTTTGGAGGACTTTGTGTGGCAATGGATTCTCTGGCAAAGCTGGGCTGGGATTTGTGGCTCTGATGGGTAGAATCAGTATGAATTTATTTCAGATGCATAAATCCCCACAGTTAAGTCATAAATAGTAATACAATAGTGTGTCCTGACCACTCATTTATGATCAGTTATCATCTGTGGCTCTTCTCCTCCCACAGCCTCTACAAACCTCTCCATGTCACTCCTTCCAGGATCCATGCTTGGACTGGGACATTGCTGTTTGCTATGGCACAGTAGACCAGAAATCTCCAGGTTTTCTGGCATTCAAACAACACTATCATTTATCTTGGGGGAGCATTTTGGCCTTTTTGGAACACACAGAAAAGCTTCTCAAGGACTTTGCTGTGCCGTTGGCCATGATCAACTGCCAAAAGTTGGCTCAAGTCGCCTCAGAGTTTGAGCTTGAGGAGAATCCCACCAAAAGTGCCATTTTGTCAGTGATAAAGAATCAGTCAGCTGTGGAAAAGATCTTAAATCGACCTGGCCAAAGATACAAAGGCCAAGGGGGTCCTGAAGTGGCTGCTAGGAAGATCCAAGCGACGTGGCGCCGCCACCGGGCCGGGAGAGCCGCAGCGCGGTCCAGGCAGCAGCAGTGGGCAGCAGGTGTGATTGGAGCTTCTTGGCACTTGCATCATCACATGGCACATGTGAAAAAGGCCCTGAAGGAATCACGTCAGAGACACCTGGAGAATCTCTCAGTCAGGGCCAAGGTGTGCAGTGCTACCAGCTGTTACGGCAGAGCTGCTTCTCTAAACATCTCCTGCTTCAGTGCTTGCAATAAGCTGTTTCCATTTTTTTCCCCTTTAACCATGCACTTGTCCAAGGATCATATTTCATCCTTCATCAGCAATTCAGCCTTTGTGGCTGGGAAATCTGCTGCAGTGCAAATGTCCTTTTGCTTTGGCTTCAAGTAGTTCTGTCAGAAAATCAATGTTTTAACTGCATTACCTTCGTTGCCTTATCTATACCTTGTGGCACTTAATTTGCTGCACACAAAAAAATCCCTCTCTCGTCTCCCTTCCTGTCACCACTTTGTCAGAAAGTATTTAAGTTTGCAGACAGCCTCTTAATTAGTGCTCACAATTTCATTTATGTTTGCTTGCTTTTTTTTTCATTCATATTCTGTTAATTAAGTGAGCAGCCTCTAATCTTCCCCTGCCAGTAGCTTCATGTAGCCACCTAATTAAATTAATTGGGGAAGATGTTTTAAGTATGTAATTAAATCAATTAATATAATTTATGCCTGGCTTAACTGTACAGTGGAAAAAAAAAACCAGCTGAAGTTTGACTAGATGAATCCACTGCAGCTTCCTGTCACTGATCAATGCTCTTCTTGATTTTTAGCATCTGGCAGCCAACTGGAATCGCATCAGGACCTCCAGGAGGACTATTATCCATATCCCATCATTAGGTATAACACTTTTTGCCTTGCAAATCTATCAGCAACCTCTATTACCCACCACATTATGACTCCTTGATTGAGTTCAAGGAAGGCCTCTTGTTTTATTCAAATTGGTCTCGGCAGGAAAATGTTCTCGACATGATGAGAGTAATAACACGAGGCCTTCGCTCCAAACGCTGCTTAATTTGGGGATTAAGCAAATAAAGTCATTATGTGGGGGCTGCTATTCAGTGGAGAGGTGATTTGCTGTAATTTGCTTTCATCTGTATGAAATGAACTCCAAAAGTTGTCTATTTTTTCGTGGTGTCTTTTTTTTCCCCTGAAATAACAGATAACATTTTCAGGCTTTAATGAGAGGCAAACCCCAAGCTTGGGCTGTTGCAGCAATAAGTCAGGAGATTGCTTGTACACTGATTTTAATCAAATGTGCAGTCAAAATGATAAGCAACATTCCCTGAAATTATTTAGTTCTAATTACGAGCAGATGGGATGCTTTATTTGCACCTAGGGCGCCTGAGCAAAAGGAAATGCTGTGTGAACAAGAATAATTAAGAAGTTGAATAGTGGTTTTTTTGTGCTTAAATAATCTGCAGTTTCATGTTAATTAGCACTAATGGAATTATTTAATTACATTTATGAATTGGGGAGCTTAAAAGCTTGGTGGCTGCTATGGTTAAAGTGAAGGTGTTGGGGAATTTCTTGGGGGTTTCTGGGATGAACTGGGAGTCTCTTAGAACATGAAATCCTGGCAGAACACTTGTAACTGGATTCAGGACTTGTGTTTGCACAGCCAATTAATTGACCCGAGAGCGTCAGGATTTCCTAAAGTGAATTGGTGAAGACCTGAATTAATGAAGATGGTAAATAAGTTTTAAACTGTCAGTTTGGGAGCCCAAATAGCCTTTTGGTCCATGATTCTGCTGATTGCATTTAGCAAAAATATATGTTTGATCAACAGCTGGTAGGAGTTACACCTCTGCCTGAAAGCCTCAGGAATATTGCAGGGTATGCCGTGACTGAATCCTGTTTTGAGTCCTGTTTCTACATTGCAGTGTTCTAAACTGGCTAAGAACAGGGAGGAGAGTTTATCCAGGAAAAAACACTGAGTCATTAGGTGTGTGAATTCAGCTGCTTCCAGAGCTGTATTAAAATAATCCTCAGTCTAATCAAAACAGGTTAACATAAAAATGAATCATTATATCCTTGTTCTTCTGCGTTTGGAGCATGCAGGACTTTAGAGGAGTTTTTAAATTATTTCAGCCTCTTAAACTGTGAAACTCTAGGGAAATTCCACTTTCTTCATGGTTCTGTGACAGGATTTGTACAACCTTCACCTGGAACCACAGGAATTTGTATGTGTGGGTGTAGGAGGATGCAGGATTCAAGGGGAATCTTCCCCTTAACTAGGAAGAAAGTAAGTAGTAAAAATAATTTGAGTGCAGATCTTTGCTTAGAAAGTTAGGAAGCCTATTCAAGTAGGTTAAAATAGGAAAAAAATAGCTTATTCCTTCTAAAAGAAGGGATTGGAAGGTGCTGTTTGGCAAAGTTATTCCTGCTTGTTTGTATTAAATGCAGCTAGATCAAGAGCTCCAACAGTGTTTTATAGGGATTTTACATGAATTAAATCATGATAAGCATTTAGGTTATTAAAATCTAATGTAAATATTTGGCTTTTTTTCCCATTTTGAAATGTTGATTGAATTGGGTTTGAGAAACATAAAATGACTAACATTGGTCAGTTTTGGTTGGGTCTAATTTTAAGAGCAAATTCTATTTAAAATTTGCAAAGGTGAAAACATAAAATCTATAAACTAGAAAGCTTGAAAATGTAAGAATAAAAATAAGTTGAAATGCTAATTACTTGACATTTTAATCAGCATTTTAAAATTAAGTCTATTTGAGGAGATTCTAGGAAAATGGACAATTTAACTTCTGGTTCAGTCTAGTAGGAATAAATATGCAAAATGACAAGTGATTTTAGTAGTATTTTGATTTTTTAAGGACTCATAAAAATGTCTAAGTTAGAAGAACTGGGACAGAGCGGATAAACAAGAAGACACTGAAATTTGATGAGACTCGGTGGTTTCTCTGTTCAGTTTTGTAAATCAAAAATAGAGCCTGAAATTCTCTACTGAGGTGTCCTTGACTTGAGCATTTGGGGCAAATCACACTCTGATTTTTCTTGCCATGCAAGTGGAATTCCAATAAATGGACACAGAGTTATAACTGAATTTCTCAGCAGTTCTTCATTTGCACAACAGTGGCGGATTCATGTCAAGTTGCTGGAAATAATCCAGGAAAAAAGGGATAGTGAAGGGCTTAAATGATACTGCTGTGAGGGACAAATCCATTCATTTCTCCCAAATAAAAACTTGGGATTTCTGGCTGAAAAAATACCTAAAAATGTAATTAGATTCCAGTGTTTAAAGATTGTTTAGCATTTTTGTCAGCTAGTGGAAGGAGAAATGAATTTGAACCTTCTAATTAGATTTTGGTGTCCCAAATAGAGTGAGAAAAAGTAGGTTTTATTTATTAGACCTGTCTCAAGCTCTGGGGAGGTCAGGGTGGGTCAGTCACAGCTCCTTTTCTTCCTTCCCCTTCAGATACTGCCCCTTGGTGACTCCCCAACCTCTGAGGAGCTCAAGGTGGGTCAGTCCCAGCTCCTTCTCCTCCTTCTCCTGTAGATATTGTCCCAAGGTGACTCAAAGCTTTGTGTGATGTCCCACCCCGTCCTGCTGCTTGTTTTCTCCCAGGCAAGTTTGAAGTGTTGTGGATTCTCTGCTGAGAGAAGTCACTTAGAGACGAGCAAAATTCATTAAGGAAAAGGCAGTTAAAGGGTGTTAGGTCATGGCTGAGGTGGAAAGGAGGCTCACAGCAGGCCCTTTGCCATTAATTCCTACTCCTCTTATTTTACTGCTTCTATAACTCTCCCTGCACTTCCCCTGTGTGAACTGGAGTTGCTGATGCCTGATGCAAACCAACAACCTCTTCCTTAGGTGCTGCTTTGTCAACATCCCTATTTCCAGCCACCGTTTGGAGTTTTACTTCCCAGACTGTGGGTTGCAAACCAGAACTGATGACACAGATTATAGTTCCACTGGAACATGTGGACTATAGTCACAGTATATTGAATTTATTTGAGCTGGATTTTGTTTAAACTTACATGAAAAGGAATATTAAACCTCTGCCTTTAATATAAGCATTTCAGATGTTTGGTTGTGTGGCACAGAGTGTTCCCAGGTGTGAGGATTAATGTGGTTCCTAATGCCCAGGATTCACAGGGAGTGAATATTCTTTGTTAAATCTAATGGGATCATGTCAAAGGAAGCTAATGTATTGTGCATTAATATGTTTTATTTGCCTGTCTGTGCAAAGTCCATGTGGTGGTTGGGTTAATACTGTGGTTTGTCTGTGGGGCCACAGCAACAGGAGGATTTAACTTGTTTGATTGCTGCTTTAACTATTATTCCTGATTATTACTGGTTTTCTAAGTGATTTCTCAGTAATTACTGATTATCTAAGTGATATTTTTATCTTGGTTTTTTTGCCCAGTTCTTAAATGTGTTTTCAAATGCCACTTCGGAGCAGGGAAATCAGCTGATTTCTGCCTTTGAAATGTAAATGATTTGAAATTGTTTGGCAGCTTTTTAGTGGCTTAAAATTGGTCCCACCTGAGAGACCCAAAGCCTTGAGACTAAACCAAGTCATCAGAGGAAGCTTTTTCAAATTACTCTAGCTTAATATCAGAGGAGCCAAAACCAATCGATATATTTATCTTTTATGTAGTTGTGCAGGTGCCTAGTGCCACTGTGCTAAGTGCAGTGTGGAAGTTTGACAAGCAATGGCTAAGGATTCAACTGGTGATTTTAATTTCTCTGTATTTTCTTGTGCTCTTCTCTCCTGTGTGCCAAGTGCCATTGCCACGGCACCTTAGAGTGCTGGTTACTGGGAATAATTGTCATTGGCCTGAAACAGCCAATGTTGCCCTCTCCAAAGCACTGAAATACTGAGATTTTAGTCAAACTATGTTCTTCCTGAGTTGCTGATGATTAGTCATGTGCAGATATATGGAAATGTAAAGATCTTGTTACTGGGTCAGTGAAGGTTTTATGCCAAACACTGAATATGAGGCTTAATCCTGATGGATTCAATCCCAGTGTGTTGTGTGTGTTTGCATAGACACTGATTAATTTAGCATCATGGGAATTGGGAAATGACAGGATTAGAGATGATAGTTTCGGTGGGGCTGTGATTCCCTGCAGGCCTTGGGAATGGGAGTATGCAATCAGCTGGAATTCTGACCTCCCAACAGCTAATCCAAGCTCAGCCAGGCTGTCACTCACCCAGAGTGAGCAGGTAGCACTGAAATGGGTTTGGTGCCTTTTGACTGTGTAAAGGACAGAATTCCCAGGATTCTTCCTTAATGATGGTATCTTTTTATCCCCCAGTGTTTAAAAAAAAATCCAGGAACATAAAAGACTCCAAGAAAATGGTCTGTATGGTTCAATCAGAAAACTCTCTGGGCCTGAAACATTCAGGGTCTGAAACATTCAGGTCTGTATTTAAAATCTCACATAAAACACAAAGAGATAAAAACATGAAGTGACATCAGTTCCCCAATAGCAGTCAATTCCTGAGGATGCTGCAACCAGTTCTATGCCGTATTTTGGATTTGAAATACATCTATTACAGCTTTTTTTAAACCAAAAATCTGATTTCTTTCCAACCTCTACCAGGGTTTTTCTGAATGCTGTTTGGGCGGCTTTGTTTTCCAGGATATTCCCAGTGCATCCGTGAGCAGATCCCTGATCTTGCTCTGCAGCAGAACATGCAGCTGGGAAGGCTGTGTGACATCCTGGGTATGTGCTGAGCTCTTGGCTCCTGCTTTTTCCTTGTTATTTGCCCTTAGTTGTGAGCAAAAGAGAATGACACAAGGAGTTTTTATCTGAGTGTTAAATATAGAGCAGAGAGAAGCTCACAAGGAATTTATCTGCTGTGGCATTTGCCTGCTGTCCATGTGATTCCTAAAAAACCATGCTGATTCCTTCTGCTAAGGTAAAACAGCCTCATCCTGGGGCATGCTGAGCACCACAAAGTGCTTAGTGTTCTACAAAATTAGGTAGCTAATTCTGTTAGTGCTCATTGAGGCTCACACAGAGAGAGATGTGCCAGGCAAGAGCAAGCCCTTATTTAAACCTATTTTTTTTCAAAATCAGCAAATGAGGCGAAAAAACCCCATCCATTTCAAAGTTTTCCCTGGAATGACAAAGCAATGTGTCAGTGGCCAACTTCATTGGCTCCCTGGAATGACATCCTGGTCATGATTCATGTATATTTCAGTATCATTACTATTTTATAAATGCCATTGAGTAAGTTTGTAACAAAAAATGCATTAGATCCAGGAATTTACAGTTGCCTAAAATAATGTAATTGCCTTTATATATTATCTAGGCACGAGTATTTTTTTCCCCACAGGACAGTTTTATTTCATAACAGATTTTTTTCACTCTAACATGATAGTTAGAAACTTAAAGGGACAAAAATCACATTCAGCAGAGACTTTATATCATGTATGAACATGAAAATTGGTTCTACTGTAAAACAGACCATGAGGAAGATATGAATTAGTGAAATATTAATTAAAATACTAACTAGATGAGATGCTTTACTTGTGCCAGACAGGAGAGCACTGAGATTTACCATTCTGAGTTTGCTTTTCCTTAGAAAACCAGAGGATTTCCTTGCCGGTTGTGACCTCCTCTGCGTTAACGTGTCTCTGGAGCCTCACTGTGTCCAGGGGAGCCTTGTATCTCTCCTTATAGAGCAATGCTAAGAGGAGTCAAATGTGCTGCAGCATTTTGTTCACCAAATTCACTTGACCTTGCCCGTTTTTGGCAGCAGAATGTGTTCAGCATTACACCCACACTGGCAGTCGGGAATTTGCACCCTGGCTGGTAAATTTTCAGGCTCATTGTGCAATGAAATGAGGAAGTGGCTAAAAATGAGAGTACTGACTAACAGTTCTGGTCAACTGTTCTTTTAATTCTTTGTAAAAATTCTGTGGTGATGAACTGGACTGTGTAAATTCTTTGATTGTGGGATTTCTGCTACTTTAATGCTTCAGGTGAGGTTCTGGCATTGTATTTGTCACATGGATTATTTCCGTGTAGCTCCGTGGCAAAACAAAGTGAGGGAATGGGATCTCTTAGTCCTTTACGTTAGACTCAGAGTTTCCATATCTAATCTATCCCTTGCTTTGCTGCTGATTCATTCCCATGGGATAGCAGTTGTTCCTGGCACTTTCCAGGCTGTCATGCACAGTCAAACAATGAAAGACTTCCCACTGATTTCAGCAAAACGTGCTTTCTGGCAGTGTATTCTGTGGATGTTCCATGGCCTATTAGTTCATTAGCTCCTCTATTAATATTTTAGAAGAGCAGAGTAGTTAAAATATTCCAAACCAGCATATGTTAAAGATTTTCCTCTCTCCTGGTGTCTGTGTAGCCACTGCCTTTCATCCCGAGCTGTTTTCCATGTAGCAGAGCAGATTTCCACACTGTGGTGTTTACCTGGCTGATATGCACACTCACCTGCTCAGCAGGAGTTAGTAACGATATCCTACCCTGAGCTTTTATGTGGACAGGGCAGGAATCAGGAACAGGAATTAGGAAACTGCAGTTTCATCAGCTTTCTACACTGAGCAGCATAGTTTTATCATTTGCTGGCATTAATGGGGTATGTTTTTAGAGCAGGTCAGTTCCCACTGATGTCAGTGTGAGTCAGGCACACAAATCCCCCTCCAATACTGCCCAAATGCAGCAGAATGGAGCCTGAAAAGCAGCTATTTCTTTGGGCTGCCTGACCTGTCTGCAGGGAAATGCTGAAGCACAGAAAAAGCCCTTAAAGCGCAAACATTTGGGAATTACACACCTCATTTTGATTTCCAGTGCTCTTTCAGGGAAGCTGTTTGTTAGCAAACCATCAGGAATGATCAAGGTGGTGCTGGGAATGGAGTTTACCTTTCTTCCAGGGCTGAACACTGTGCCCCTTTTGTTTCAGATGCCAACGTGGATGTCATCTACATCTGCCCCCTTCGACTGAGTGAGGACTTACTGCAGTATTACCATAAGCTCCTGGGTCTGCAGGCAGCTGTTAGATCTGGGAACCCGGAGGACATGGCTGACCTGCAGGACAGGTTCAAAATTCTCACCCCTGAAGCTATAAACAGCTTCCCTGTGAGTTTGTCTTCTAATTACTGCAGCTTGAGGGATGCAGTAAAATTAAATTGGAAATTTTATAACTTGCAACGCTCTGGTACACACCAGTGAAATATTATTGCAACTTTAAGGGCTTTTACTGATTAGACTACTAGTTAGAGCATTGGAAATAAATATCCTGGTTTAGCTTTATGGACTTGGTTGAGATAGTCCTGTATTGGCTATTTGTAGCCCACTGTCCCTTCTGACTATGTGCCTGGGACTGGGAACTTGATAGATTTATATCTCTAAGCAAATCAGAGCAATAAACCATTCTTATTACTGCAACTTTCTCTCTGGGTAGCTCAGCATTCAATCATTCCTGGGTTTGCAGTGGTTCTTGCAGTTAAATCCAAGCACAAAACTTAAAACAACTGAGATAATACAGAAATATGAATTGCAAACCTGTCAAGTCAGGTTTAAACCCATGTGCTAAAACATGGCCTAAAAAGAGACACTAATTAATGCACACTGTGGACAGTGTATCTGGAAATGCTGCAGTGCAGTGAAGACTTTTGAGAGTGAATATTAAATCTACAATCTCTTAGCTGAGATTTGGTTTTCCTGGAACTCTGTAGCCCCTTTAGGGTCTTTGCTTGAGGCCCTGCTGCTGGTTTAGATAATTTTCTCTCTTTAAATTGTGCTTTGGCAATCATAGCTGGTTTTCCTCTGGATCCTGAGCTATTTTCCCAGCACTAGCTACCAGGTATTAGTGTATTAGTGCCAAATTCTGTTGGGGAGGATGAGCACCCACAGGTTTTAGGTGACATCAGGCCGAGGCACAGCCTTAGCCCTTCAGTGTGATACACAGAAGCCTCAAAATCCTTTGTTTTCAATAAACATGGGGGGGTTTACCATCAAATAACTAATGTGTTCGAGGAGTATATCTTGTGTGTGGAGAAGAATCTGTACTCTGAACTGATCTGACTTCAGTGACAGTTTGTAGTGTAAAAGTTGGAGTTTTATAGGTGCTTTTGAAGGATCTTTCCTCTGGGTTATGTGATAAAAAGCTTTTGTTGTACTTAATGTATCTAAATTTATTGCTAATATATGAAAGTATGGCTTGAAAGCCATCTCAGAAAGCTCCTTTTAAAAATTCTAGGAGCACAAATCAGCCTTGCACAGTTTCCCAGCTGCTTTGGTGAAACTGGATGGAAGGACAGAGCTGGCCCTGATTCTCCTCTAGCAGCATGTCAAAGCAGTGTGATTGTGGCTCTGCTCATCATGGGGAGGCTAAGGCCAAGCTTAGCTTCTCTGGCCCTGAGGACTCTAAAGCAAAACAATCCTCAACAGGCTTGAGAAGCAAAACTAACCCATTGGCTAACCTCCTAACACTGTTCTGGGCAGTCCTGCTGGAATGGTGAGGATTCCTCTGTTGTGCTCTCCCCTGCTGTCCTCCACACCACCATATATCACGGCAGCTCTGCCACTCTCAAAGCAGG
>NW_008692409.1:26003-31466 GCF_000695815.1 Acanthisitta chloris
CTTAATTAACTGTAAAATCCATTATTGAGAGGCACAAAGCAAATCTCATCCCTACATCACCCTCGTGGCCCCAGGGAGCAAGTGACCGGGGCTGGGAATTGATCCTGTTCCCTGCATGGCACAGCTCTGGAATGGGCCAGCTTCCTGCTCATCTACCAGTGCTCAGCTGAAGGAAACACAGGGATCAGAACCTCAGAAGTCTTAGGTTTAAAGCTGATGGAAGGAAAAAGGGTCCAGGAAACTTGTGTGTTTTTCTTTTTGTCCTTAAACTTCTATGATTCCCTTTTTTCCTGCTGGAACTTTAGAGAGTATCCCATTTCTCGGGCTTACCTCCTTGCTGCCCTTGCAGTGTGTCTGACTCCTTACAGAGAGATTTGAGCACTTTAGGAGCTGTGTTTGGGATGAGAAAGCCCTGAGGAACTGACAGAAAGGGATTCCTTTTGATTCCTACTCCATCTCCTCTTCCAGCATCATTCCCATCCAAGTAATAGAATCAGTCCCTGTAAAGGAGCATCCAGGACTTGGAAGGAAAATATTCTAGGTTCCTCAGGCCTGGAAATACCTGGCAAATCCAGGATTTATGCTGAAAAGGAGTATTTTCCTGGCTGAGGCCTAAATGGGATGGAATCTCAATGGGAAGTTGCTTTCCTTCTTGTTAGGATTATGATCTGTTCATGACAATCACTTGCAGTGGATTTCTCTTGTACTATTCCTTCATCTCTGTCTCAACCTCAGTACTAGATTTTTGGGAAGATAATTGGGATATTTGCAGGCCATGCATAGGGTATGTTGGAAAAAACATTTCTGAGGTTTCACCTGCCATGACTAATATCTTAGTTTAAATGTAGAGGAAATTAAAATAGAGGAAATTAAAAGTTTCTTCCAAAAATTTGGAATTTTAACCCCAAAACTGCTCCACTCTCCTTGAGCACTCTGCAGTTGTGTTTGAAGCAGCTACCACACCTCCTGTCTAATGCAAATGTATATCCTCAGTAATTTAATGTGAGCAATGAAAGCTTTTGTAAATCCAAGAGGTTTATTCCCAGAGAATCACTTAAAATACCACAGGAACTGTATGGCGAGATCCATCCCCTGCTACAGGCAGGGGGTTCTTCATTTTTGCATTGATTTTTAGGAGCTTTAGAGTTAAAGCATGCCAGGAGTGGTGCTGAGATGAATCCCTATTATCCAAAGGCCACCAGCCTCTCTGCCGACTGACAGAAGGATAATTCCTCCTGGATCAAATAAATACAGATGTGTAGTAATTAGTTCAATTCCCAAAGAGCCCATTTCCGACCTGCTAAAGATGTGCACCATTATGGAGCCTCAACCCCAACAGCTTTTATCAATTTAAACTGCTAAGCTACAGGATAGGTCATAACCCAACCTGCTATTAATAATGTATTTATTGTGGGCAGTGTGAAGAATTAGGTTCATGGGATGGGAAAAAAACACCTTTTAACATGAATAATGTGCTCTTTCTACAGCAGCATCACATGTGCTTGGCCACTCAGCTCAAGTACAGTCCAAAGACAATCCAAAGAATCCAAGCTCTGATCCAGGGCAGAGATGCCTACATGGTTGGGGGAGTTCCCCACCAGGATGAATTAGCAGTGGCTGATATGCTCCAGGTGCCTATTTTGGGCTCAGGGCCAGAAGTGGCTCAGCAATGCAGCACCAAGTCTGGGAGTAAAAGGATTTTTGCCAGTGCTGGTGTGCCAACCCCTCCTGGAGAATCAGACATCCACAGCCAAGAACAGGTGAGCAGGATGTGCTCTGGGCTGTGACAATGTCTGGTTTGATGCAAACGTGGACCACTGCAATGACTCTATTGATTAGACACCAATTGGTTTGATCAAATCATTTGTGAGGATCAAATCCTGTGTGAGTTTGGGTTCTCTCTGGGCTCTAACTGACAAATTAAATGCAATTTGTGCCCTGTTCTGGTCTGTATTGAGAACAGATGTGTATTTGGTCCAGTTCCTGCAGACAGTTTGTGCTGCTGCTCCATGGATGAAGTTGTGGCCTCAAAGACACTCATAGAAGTTTTACCTGAAGATAGAATAAGGATTTCTGGGACAACAAGTAGAAAATTTCTCCTACTTGTGCAGTCACTTTTTTCAAACTGAGCTTCACTGAGCATCTTTGCAGCTGCAGCTTTACTTTGTACTCAGCTTATTGCTAAATTCACCCTTCTCGTTAGCATGACCAGTAAGAACAGAGGAAAATATCACTAAACTGAAGTTACAAGGCACAAGAGTGTTCTGTACTCTCATTTTGCATCTTTATTTTGCAGTCAGTGCCTCAGTTTTTATTATATACATATTTTATTCTATAAGCTGATTCTGCAATTGGCAATGATATGTCTAAGTATGATTATTTTTAAACCCCATTTTTGTGGTGCCACTACATCTCACACAGGGAAATAATCATTGCCAAGGTTTGTAGGTATTTCTGCTTCCTCAAGAGGCTTTTCACATTGCTTTTTATTAATCACCTTTAGCACTGAACAATCTAAGCCTCACAAATTCATTGCAACTGCTGTGGTAGATGAAATAAATATCTGATCAATGCTGCAAAGCAGCTGTTTGATTTCTTTGATTCATATAAATTATTTAACAATACTTTTGGTTCCCACTCCAGAGTTATGGGAGTTCCACTCTGTTGTTTGCTTGTATGAAATATCGACAGTTTAGGTTAAATAATCAAAGGAAGGTGACACTATGGTAAAGCACAATTCAATTTTCACTTAAAGATAGCACATAATTCTTTGTGATTGGTACAGTCCTTACTGTGTTATTGATCCCATTCATTACTGTAGAGGAGCCATCAAGAAAAACACATTTAGGTGATTCTCCAAAGCCACAAATGGAACAAATGTCATGGTATTTTGGGTCAATCTTTCAAAAAAAAGGCAACAGAAGTCCCCCCAAATTACTAAGTAAAATGTAGAAGATTATCTCCAATGCAACAAGATCTGATAATACTTTCACCAGGTTCAAAGTAATTTGCAGTTTCTAAGAAGCTAATTGCATCCTGCACCAGCTGGGCAAAAGGCATTTGAAAGCCATTCAAATCTGTGTACATACCCAAATAAATAATTAGCATTTTTATAAAGCCTGCCTGGTAACTCCTTGGTACATTTATAACCAGGGAATGTACTCTCCAGCAGGAAAACCTCACAGCTGTTTTGGCTGGTGTTACACTCTGGCACAATTGTGTCTGGCATTTGCAAACTGCATAGTCCATCCTGCATTGTTCCCTGTCACAGGCATTTATTGAGCAGTTCTGATTCTCCAACACCTTAGATATCCTCATCAGACAAAAAATGCATGGTCAGAGAAAAGCCCCTCTGGAGAACAGAGCCCCAGTGGGGGTGGTGAAGGGACTCAAGTCCAGGATGAAGGCCAAAAACTGCCCAAGGTTGCTTTCACTATACATCCAAAGAACTGTGACAACAAAAGAATCTCTGAAAAAATGAAACTGTGTTTAAGACATAAATTTCAAGCCCGAATATTTGAGAACTGGAAGTCTGAGGACCAGTTTGATGTGTCTCTTTGTGCCTTTGCCCCACAGATGGTTCGTGCTCTCAGCCGACTCATCCTGGACAACATGGAAGTGCAGCGTTGGCTGTTCAAGGTGAATGATGAATCTGGAGGAAATGGCACTGCCTATTGTGATGTTATTTCCCATTTGGAATGCTACCACTGGGTCCAAAAGGAACAGCAGAGACACAGCCCTGAAATGTGGAGGAAGAGCCAAGCATGGGTAAGGAACAAAGGAGTGTCTCAGTGGTTGTCATGGTCCTTTGAGGTTCTTCCTCACTGTAAATCTCTTCTCTGAGCTTTCAGTTGAAGGCAAATGTTGCTATTACAGTCCAGGCTGGCTTGGACAAAGCAATAGGTAACAGTGATTCCAATAGAACAGGTAAATATTCCAAAGTAAAAGGGAATTCCTGGCAACCCACTGTGGGATAAATTGTGTGTTAGAACAATTCATTCCTATGCAATAAAGTGCAGATTTTACACAGTTTTTTATCCAAAGTGAAGATGTGTAAAAGGAAATACGTAAGTGGCAGAGCCTATATAGAAACTTGGAGTTACTGGGACAAAGAGAGTTGAACAATACCTAACAATTGATTACAAACTGATTACTTTTTAATCTGTTTTATTAAGGATTGCTTGTCCTGTATGTTTTGCCTCCCCAATAACTTTGAAATGTGTCAGCTATTTTCAGCTGAATGAGACAGAACACTTGAGGTCTTGGAGATCATTAGACTCCTGCAAGTTTCATTCCTGTGGGTGTTTAGGTAAGGAGAGAGATCTATAAATATTTAACTGAGGGAAACATTAGAGCATGAACTAGTAGATTCCTAAGAATCCACAGGATTGAGAGGCTGGAAGATTATACATTTCAACTGCAGGAAAATCCATATGAAACCATTGAGAAAACTATTTGTAGTTTAAATATTCATTGGTATTTAAATGTGTTAATTCCAATAAGCATTTGATATTTCTGTCTATTGTGCCAAATCCACTGCTAATGTAATGGGTTTAAAGCCAGAAGGAATGTATCCAGAAAAATGGTTTAATCTACATAAACTACTCATTAGAGCTCTTCTGATTTTTTTAACTCAATCAAAACTGTTGTGAGATTTTGGGCTGATTGAATTATATTGTATATTAAAATTTCTAATTGTGCTGATTACACTTCTGCTGCTTTTGACAACTGCAGAATAATTCCACAGTATAAAACAGAGTGGATGATAGAAAGGCTGAAGGGCTAATTTCTCTGATCTGCTGAAGATCCTTCACTCCCTGCAAGTCAGGCAGAAGAAAGCAGAGCCTTGAGAGCCATTCCAGAGAGAGCAGTGCCTGGGATATAAAGCTATCCAGGTCCTGTTCCCAGCAAGTCATGGCAGAAGAAATCATAGAATCAATGGGGTTGGAAAAGACCTCAAGGATCATCAAGTCCAACCCTACCGTCGTTACTAGACCATGGCACTAAGTGCCACATCCAGTCTCATCTTCAAAACCTCCAGGGATGGTGAATCCTCCACCTCCCTGGGCAGCACATTCCAATGCCTGAGCACTCTCTCCCTAAAAAATCTCTTCCTAATATCCAACCTAACCCTCCCCTGGCAGAGCTTGAGTCTGTGCCCTCTTGTTGCCTGGGAGAAGAGACCAACCCTCACCTGACTCCAACCTCCTGTCAGGGAGTTGTAGAGGGTGATAAGGTCTCCCCTGAGCCTCCGATATATGTCCTAAATAAGTCACCAAGTCTAGTCCTAAGTGACTCTCTGTGAAGGACACTGATCCCTTTTCCTTGGTTTCCTTTATACTCCATTTACCTCAAGCTTTGGTGCAGTTAGGAATCAGCCTGTTAGAAGCCTCGAAACATTAACACCTGTTGGAAGTTGGGAAGTACATACGGAATAATGAATTTGATCTAATTTCCTGGAGT
>NW_008692409.1:31523-41982 GCF_000695815.1 Acanthisitta chloris
GGAGAGCAGCTGTGGCTGCCCCATCACTGGAAATGTTCCAGGCCAGGTTGGATGGGGCTTGGAGCAGCCTGGGCTGGTGGGAAGTGTCCCCGTCCGTGGCAGAGATGGAATGAGATGAGCTTTAGGGTCCTTCCCAAGCCATTCCAGGATTCTCTGATTCCAAGGTGTGAAACTTGCTGTTATTTTGGTGGAATATGTGTGTTCAAATCTTTCTGCCTTCTGAGTTTCCACTCTGCTGTGGCACAGGAGACCTTTAGGATATGCTGAATTTCAGTCTCCACTGAGCCTTACCGTTGAGAGCAGAGGATTAAAATCCTCCATTGTTAAGGAATATCATTGTAATGATGCACATTTAAAGCATTAGTTTATGAGCACAGGAATTCCTTAATGTCCTGTTCCAGCATGGAGACCTGTTCCTTTTGATAATGAAGACATTGTGTCATCAGTGTTGGCTGTTACACACAAACCCTTTGCTGGCAGGTTATTAAAAACTTCAGCTTCTTGATGAAAGACTATCCTGCAGGCTAGGAGAGCACTGAAAAGCCTCTCCATTCTGGGAGAATTATTAGAAATGAGAACATGACTGTAAGCACTAAATTATGTTAATACTTACAAATAGCCTCATTTGCATAGCAGTTTAAGACATGATACCCAGATTTCCCTCAGTGGCATGGAGCAGGCAACAGATTAAAAATAATGTGGTTGGTGAGTTTGAGCTGTGGAAAAAATCTATTCCAGCTACAAATGAGGCTGATTTCACATTCCTCATTTCAAAGGGAAGGTGGGGCAAAGCCAAGTGCAGGACATTGTGTTCACCTTGTGAACTTCATGCAGCCTCTGAGTTACCTGAACAATTAATTTGCAATAACAGGATGAATTTACAAACTACATGGATGTCTCTGAGTCCTTCATCCTGTGCACTGCTGAAATCTGTCAGCAGATAAGAAAGGCCCAGAATCATGCCAAAGCACAGAATCCAATGATATTCAATATCCAAGGATTTTCTGCTTCCACAAGTGCACATTGACAGTGTGAGGTCATTGGTGGAACATTCTCCAGGGTGGAAAAGAAAGTCAGGATCTGGCCCTGGTTATGTGCAAAAATATCAGCAAGTACTGAGGCTCCTTAATTAATAAGTTTAATTGTATGTTGTAATGTAACTGTTGTAGGGAGCAAATAAATTCATATCTAAAATAGGAATGTAAGGCATATGTGCTGTTTGAATTGCTCTCATGCCATTCTGTCATGATTTTCCAGCCTCTTTACTGTCCCAATTCAAGCTTCTGTGTGTAGCAGAAAAAATGGTTCTGTTGCTCTCAGAGTCAGTGACAAATTGTTTGGAGTATCTAGAGAAAGACATCCACAATAGTCATTAATATATGGTATTCCAAGGTGTGGGAAGGGGCTGAGAATCTACCTCTTGTTGCAAGTGAGCTGTTCAGATTCTGGAAAATCTCACCTAAATGTAAAAGGATCCTTGCTGAGAGACTAAACATTCATGGAAAACTATTAACTGTTGTTGCAGAGTCTGTGGCTTAGAGGGGTTAGTAACTGCCAATTGCTGGAGGTTGGGAGAGTATCTGAGGAATGGATATGCTCACTGTGTTTTCATACTTTCCTGAATCCCCTGAATCTTTGGATCTGTGGAACTCTTAAGTAGTAAATCAGGAGATAAAATCACTACTGAAATTAATTTTATAATTATCTTTTATTACTCCGTGACTTAATTAACCACTAGGACCAACAACATGATGTGAGTTTACTTTGCAGCAAGCCTAAAGATAACAGAGACTGGAGACAAATAAAAGGGCTAAGTGTGGGGATAAAAAGAGCTGAAAATCCGAGAATAGAACAAGACACAAAAGCAAGCAACAAATACTCTCTCAATAAGCCATTAAAATTGGTCACAGCCACACAACCATTTCGAACTCTCCATTAAGTAGCTGTTGTAGAAGAAATAAAGCAATTTAATGTGCTTGGACAGCTCCTGTTAGAAATGTGTTTGAATCTCTCCTCCAGCTGAGTCACAGGATTTTGTCACAGTTTCTTTTCCTTATAGACCATAATTTGGCTAATTCACTGAAATGAGTAAGAGGAAATAAATAAAATCTTTTGAGATGTGACACATCCAAGTTCAAGTCCAAGTTGCAAAAAGCAATATCCAGGCGGTGCTTGCAGGATTTGGCACTGATTGGTGTTGGACCTTCCTTTAAATGGAACATTTGTGCTCAGCTTTTGAAAGTCTTGTGCTAAGTAACAGATAAGATTTGTGATTACCTGAAAATCAGGACTAGTGGTGAGCAGGTTCTTTCTTGGTTGAGTGAATTGCAGGGACTGTAAGAAACCTGGGGCCACATGTTGTCTCTTTACTGAGTTAAAGAATCCACATTTGCAAGCAGATCAGAACAAACTCAACCACAATGCCATCAAAATGTCAATTTGGAAGCATAGCACTGCCAGCATGCTCCTGCCTCACCTTCTTTGAGCACAGCAGAGCTTCTAACACTGCTTCTTCCAAGTTCTTTTCACTGATCTTCATGTAACACCTAAATCCCCAGGGGCTTCTAAGGAGCCTGTCGTCCCCACAGAATTGCAGGTGAGGTATTTTTCCAGCCTGAAGAGGGCCAAAACCTCTAACAGATCCACCAAAAATGTGTGACGTGTTTTCACCATTTCTTCTACCTGATACCATGTTTACCAGGAAAAGAGAAAGAGCTTACGTAAAGCACTGGAGCTGCAGGTTGTTTCCCAGTGCTCTGCCAGAAATCTATCCTCGATAATTCACATATCCACTGGACCTGCAAACAGGCCATTCAGCTTATTAATCTCTCCGTGCTGCTGTTCCAGGTGACAATCAAACCTGAGGTAAAATGAAGCAGAATTCCCTCCCCTGGCTGAATGAGAGCCATGATATCCCTTCCTAACCCCCCAATCCTGGGATCTGCAAGCTGTTGGCTGTATGTCCTATTGATTTAATATGCTTCTAATCAGTACATAAAGCTATAGGCCTGCAGTGTTAATTTTTCATATGCTTACAAAGTACCCTTTGATTTTCTGTCAGGCGTTAATTACAGCGTTTTGCCATTAAATAGGAAGCTTTGTGTAAACTAATTACTAGGTAATGATTGTGTACTGCAAGCCGTGCTGTTTGTACCTTTTATTTTCGTCTAAAAACGCACAGATCTCGCAGTCTGGAACCACTATACCTTCCAGCCATTAGCTCTCACTAATTCATAGCATTATTGTGCTAAGATTGTAGGAGTTGTAATTGTTGTGGTATCAGTGCTGTTAATTACCGGAGTAAACAGTTGAAATGGTGCCAAGGTCTATTGTACAAGGCAGAGGAAAGGAGGTTTAAATGTTACTTCCACCATCTGGGGACTGGAGGAGAGGCAAATGCTAGAAAACAGCAGTGAGGCAATATCAGAACTTCAGCTCCAGGGTTTGAGGCCATATGGATCCGGAATATTTGGTATCAATTGAATTTAAGTGCCAGTTTGTAGCAATAACCGTGTGGAAGGAGAGGATGAAGCAAGAGCACTAAAGAAATCTGAAATGTGTTAATGTTGGTGCAGCCAATAAAATCCTTGCTTGGATTATTTTAAATATGTTTGTTTTGCTAAAAATCCCCAAAGTATCACATAGGCAACTCTGGGGATAAAAGGAGTTTAAGTGTGTGTTGTTTGTGAAATACAAGGAAGGGTTTGTCTGACAATTCCTGTGGCATTACAGCAGTTGCCATAAAATTCCTGGGAAGTGACTGTGGGTTTTCTGTATCATGGTTTTTTCTGTCTGAAATCACAGTTCTGGCATTTGTTTTAAATGCTTGTTCTCAGAGAGAAAAGCCAGAAACAAGGGTAAGTCAGAAAAATGCACCGAATTTATAGAGATTGAAACAGAGAAAGCTCAATGAATTGGGAAAACAATATTCATCTGAGGGTATGGAATTGTTTGTGCATTTGCAGAGATCTCATCAAAACACAGGAAAGATGCCGTGAAATATTCCTTATCTAATTTTGTATGAGGATTAACATCCCAATGTCCTGAACTTACAAATGCTGAATAATAATAAATATGTGATCATTTTTTGAGACATTTTAATGCAATGATCGTGTTTTCATTGCTCTGAAGGTAGCTGTGAGGAGCCTCGGAAATGCACCTTGCAAAACACACCTCCTGCCCAAACAAATACGCATATTTATTTGGATTAAAAAAGCAAACTAATTAATAAAATTGCCCTAACATGTGGTGCACAAAAATGCAGAATTGCGTGACAAGTTCATAGCACCTTCAAGATGCATTTTCTGCCCGATTTTTGTGGCAGCAGCGATTCGATATTCGATTATTTGATGTTTGATTTCTCTGCAGATATTGTTTCCGAGCTGCCATCTCCGAGCAGGGATGTGGCAGCATATTGCTGCTGCCACTTCAGGAGTGCTCAGAGGAAATAGGAAGGATCTCTCTTCCTAAACAATCCTGGTTTATTTATTTTTTATGGCTCTGTTAGCAGATGCTGAAGCAGTTCAGGGCACGATGTAAACATGTGCTCTTCAATGGATGCTAAATAGCAAAGTGCACAATGAAAGGAGCAATTGGGAGGGAGGGTTGGACCAGGGCAAAGGGGTTTTGGGGGGGGTGGGTTGTGTGTATAGTTGAATTTAGAATGAAAAGAAGTGCTTGATCTTTCTCTATTGAAATCCTCAGCCTGCAGAGGGACAGCATGAGCCGGCAGAGAAAACCGTGGCCCCATGTGGTGTGCAAGAAAGGAACAGCAGTTGAAGTGCTGCGAAGTTGAAAGAGAACTAACCTCCCTGTTCCTCGCAGTGCCGGGAAGTGGCTGCTTTGTGCTGCTGCATTGAAGCTTTGCATATGTGTCTCAGCCTGACAAAAAGCCTCTGGAGGGGCAGCAGCCGCGGCCCCTGCGCTAATGAGGGCTGAGCTGGGGGAAGAGCCGAGGAGATCATCCCACCTAAGTGCAGAATTCCATGCGCCGCTCTCACCATTCCCCCGAACGCCAGTGGCAGCCCCAGCGAATCGTTTCTTTGCCAGGCAGCTGAAATGGGCCATTAGCTATCAGGGAAAATTGTCTTTGCTCCTTTCAGCAGATGGAGCAAATATTTTACAAAGCAATTTTACATAGGGAAAACATTTGTGGGAGTTGGTAATGATGGTTGTTTTACATGATGGTACCTTCCCTCCCAATGTGCTTTTCCAGCTCATGGAAGGCAAAATGAGCCCTTTTTTTAATTTTAAAATTTAGCAGTTACCAAGGAAATGTTTGGGCTTTAAATCAGGCTGCAAACTTTAAGTAGATAGAGGGTGTTCAGTTTGTCACTTCCAAACCCATCTCCAATTGTTCTGCTCACTGCTGTAGATTGTGGTTCTGGCCAGCATGTACCTAGCTGAATTAGGAAAAAAAAATGGCAAATCGGTTTAATTGGCAAAATAGGAAACAATGAAAGTTATCTGGATGGTGAGACACAGCCACGGTTTTCTTCTACATTTGCTGGTGTCCCTGAGAGCATCAGAACAAGCTGGGCTGGACCAATTCCCATGCAGGCAGCTGGAATAAGTTATCCCAGCTCCACTGATGCAATAGAAAGGATATACTTACAAATGGTATGAATTGTCCTAGTGCCACTGAAGTGGCATAAATTGCCACAGCTTCATTGACTTCAGCAGAGCTGTGGCAGTTCGTGTCGCTGAGGATCTCTCTGCAGATTCCATTCCTCTCTGGCCCACTCAGCTTTACTTATTTGGAGTTACCTTCTTCACTCTATTTGCTTGCAAGGTCTAAATAATTTCCTTTCCATCTGATTTTTAGCTAAAAAGCCCTGGATCTTTCTCATGCATTCTGCAGCCTCTCTCTGTCCCCAGGTCTTTTCTTTCCTATTTCTAAGTCTATTTCTTTTTCCTATTTATTTACTTCTCCTCTCCACAGGCCTTTCTGTGCTGACTGATCTGTCTCCAGTACATTTCCTACCACTGCCTTCAACATCTGCCACATTTGGGCCTAATATTTTGTTGCAACTGCCATTCTAAAAAAGCCTTTTGAAATTCAGCTCGCAGAAGGGTGAGAAATTGTTTTATATTTAGTGTAAGAGGTGTAATTTGGGGTTTTTTTCACGCTTATTCATTGTTACAAAAAGCTGCAAAACTGATTTGGATAGATTTAGAATTTTCTACATGACATAAGGAGCATTTGGGCTGCTTCTTTTTTACTAAGAAACATCAGCTGAAAGATGTGAACAAATGCTCCCTGTTTGTGTTGAGCCAGAGATCCTGGAATGTTTGAGGCCATATAAAGAGATAAAACATTGGTAAGCTCTGCTGGAGATAGTGTCCAATTTAAATGAAATTAGCCTACCGAGCACTGATCCTTTTAAAAGGTTTGATTTCACGAGTGGATGTTGGATCCAGGCTTGAATTTGCCTACTAAAAGTCACTATAATCAGGATTATTGCCGTTTTAGAGCTTACAGTTGCAAAAAAAGCTTCAGCTAGAATTCCAGGTGCTGATCCTTAAAGAGTGGTTGCCTGACTCCCTCCTGTGAACACCCTGATTATCCAGGCAGGTCTTGTTCCAAGTACTGTCACATTAGGGTTGAGCTCATGTTTTCAGGTTGTCTTGAATTAGTTATTTCTTTAAAAGCCTCTCTTTGACCGGTTTTGACTGAGTTTGGTGCTCACATCTTTCAGTCATAAGTGCTGAGGATGCTCTCTGTTGCAGAGAGGTTGAGGCTGCCTCATCCCTGGGAGTGTTCCAGGCCAGGTTGGATGGGGCTTGAAGCAACCTGGGCTAGTGGAAGGTGTCCCTGCCCATGGCAGGGGGTGGAAAGAGATGAGCTTTAAGGTCCCTTCCAACCCAAACCATTCTAGGATTCTATGCTCCTGTACACCCACATGGCCCCCACATACCTTCTGAGTTTGGTCTCTGTTCACATCCCCTTCAAATGCTGTTTGATTTTAAGCAACACTTGGGCTGTTGAGGAGGTTCCAGAATATTCTTGCCTGTCTAATGCCATCTGGACTGAGGGCAGTAGCATAGGAGGTTACTACAGGTGTAGATGAGGTGAATGGAGTCTGTGCCTTACCAGCAGCCTCCTTAGTGTACCAGGTTATTGTGCCCTTCAGTACACTCCAAAATGTGGAAGTTCTGCTTGATTTTACACCCAGTTTAGGGAATTTTCTTCCACAGCCACGTGTGAGCCTGAAAAACAGCTCTGAGAGGAGATACAGCTTGGAATTGCTGCCGTGGAAAGTCATGTCCCAGTTCATGCTCATTGTTCAGTTGTTACTTACACAAACTTGGTCACAGCACTCCCAAATGCTTCTACACATCCCACAGGGATTGCTGGTTTCCCCCTGTGATTTATCCAAAGCTTTCAGGCAGGCATTGCACACCTCTTCCTTTGCTTGTTTTTATATTTCTGTTTAAATTGCACAATCCCCAAAGTCGTCAGGTCTCAGGGCTGAGCCTGGGAGTGACAGGTATCTCTGACTGCACTGCCAGCTGCAAACTGATTTGTACAGCAGCAGTTCCCTGACATCCATCATAGCTCACATCCTCTCTCCAAAGCCATGTTTATTTTTCACCCTGTGATGAACCACTTCAGCTTCTGACTTGTTGGCTCAGCAATAATTCAACACAAATACAAACCAAGGCCAACTGATACTTGCTCACTGCTCTGCTGTTTCAGTCAGCTGAGCCAGCCAAAATCTAAATTCCTCCTTACAGGTTGTAAGGAAAGACCTGAATCTGGTTAAATTCTGGGTTTGGATCTGACATTTCTTGTGCTCCTTTGTTTTTGTCATGAGGTTGTGCTGCTTAGTATATTGATATACTGACTAAAACCATTTTTAGCCCTTTTTTCCTGAGATGTTTAAAGTCAGCAACATACTTTTCTCCTCAGTATATGATAGGAGCTCACATAGCCCAGATCAGCACCATTAGAAAATGGTACCTCAATATTTTAAAGGCATTTTTTTCTCAATTCTATGTGAGGTAAGGACAGCAATTATCCCCTTGTGATGTCTGGGGCAGCTGAGGCACAGACAAAGTCACTTTGCTGAAGTCTCAGGCAGACTGGAGTCAGGAACAAGGTATATCCAGGTCTAAAATTTATCCCTAGTTGCCCAGAGCAGCTGTGGCTGCCCCATCCCTGGAAATGTTCCAGGCCAGGTTGGATGGGGCTTGGAGCAACCTGGGCTGGTGGAAGGTGTCCCTGCCCATGGCAGGGGGTGGAATGGGATGACCTTTAAGGTCTCGTTCAGGCCAAAAAATTCTGGAATTCTTGTCCCATCCTCTTCCTCCTCATTCTGATACATAAATCTCAGCTGATTGTGAATTTGTGTTTTTGGTTACCTCACATTATGCGCTTGATGACAAAATTCATCTCTTCAAACTCTCTGCTCTGAAAAAAATAGCTTTATTTTTTTATTTCCTATTTTTAGCTGTTAGCCATAAGTTTCTATCATATTCCTCCAGAGCTCAAGATAAAATGATTGTGACATTGGCAGGATCAGAGGAGGGTTGGTCATCTGCTGAAGCACAGGGTGCTGAGGAGAGAGGATGTAAAAGAGAAGGCAAGAGCCCCAGGGGAAGCAGGGGGAGAGCTCATGAAGCAGCACGAGAAGGAGCCTGAAGCAATAGAGTCAGGGTCCTTGCACTTTATATGCTTTGTGTACTTCTGGGACACTGTGCAACAGTAAAAGCAATGCAGCTACTTTCTGTATGTAATGGGTTGGTTTGTGTGTGTGATTATATAGGCAAGGATTTAAAACTGGGAGAAAAGCTGCTTTAGCTATGACTAATCAAATTGTGACCAAGATAGAGGCACAAATACACTAGTGAATTGGTTACAGATATTTTACAGAGTGTAAAAGGATATTTCTTTACAAATGCTTCTGGTTGCTTATTCCTCTTACTTCTTAACTAAAGGGGGTTTGGATTGATAGAACAGCCTAAACATAGGCCCAGCAAAACTCCTCCTGGCACGTGTGACTATTTCAATATGCTACTTCAAAATCCAAACCATGTACAAGTTATTGACTGCTGCTATTGATCCCCAAGCAGTTACCAAGTGCTTAGCATTTTCACTTGCCAGCTCCAATTATTGATATAAATGATAATGCAGGAGCTCTGCGCTGGGGGGGGATTGGCTCTCTGAGAAGGACACTTTGCAGGAGGAGGGAGCAGAAAAATTAACAAAGGCTTTTCTGACTGTGGGTAAACAGTAACCACATTTTTTTTTTGCCTGTTGGAGGCCTGGTTTTTAATCACCCCACAAGCAGTTTTCATTTCTGTAGTAAAATTGCTTGTGGTTCTATTTAATTTGTTTCTGCAGGAGCTAGCTT
This sequence comes from Acanthisitta chloris, assembly GCF_000695815.1. Lineage (NCBI taxonomy): Eukaryota > Metazoa > Chordata > Aves > Passeriformes > Acanthisittidae > Acanthisitta > Acanthisitta chloris. Next base: position 40,880 of record NW_008692409.1, read on the forward strand.
TGGTGGAGATCTCCCAGGAGCTGCCAGGCCTTTTAGCACAGCACGTACAGCCACTCAATGAGAAACGATTCCCTACATGGGAAAAATTCCTCCAAACATTTCTTACTCAAGGTAAATAAGACTGCAAAGTGTTACAAGGAGTAATTAGACCATATTGTATGCCATATTCTTGTTAATTTTGGGCCCATTTCAAGATTTAGCTCCTTTGACTTCTCCATTATGCTTCAAATGTTCATTTAGGAATGAATTATAGGTCACTGTTCTATCCAAGCTTTTAACCTGTATTAATCCTGGATTAGCTTTCTTACATGATTCTGAATCCATAAGCACCAGCTCCTTAATCCTGGGCTACTGTACTAAAGAGCTTTAGGGAATTCCAGCACATGAGTTGCACATAGGTAAATGTGACAATATTTCATTTCTACATTTATTTACCTGCAGAAGAGATGAATCAAACTTTTGAGAGTATTTTATTAAGTAATACCAGTTAGTACCAATTAATTAGTTACCAACCAAGAAATGCCATCTAGGACCAATTTCATACTTTAGTTTCTCCTGACTAAAGGGATTATGGCATTATGTGCAATAAAAAGAGGAATCCAGAATGCCAAGCAGTTTTCTTGGTGATTTTCCTATGGAAAACCATGCTAGAAGGTGTCATTACACACCCAAGTCCTCATGTGGATGAATACCACAGGGCAGACTCTTAGCTAAGACCATGATATGGATAGGAATCTCCAATATCAGTTCACAGCAGGAGATTCCACTCCCACTGAGGTCCCAACATTGCATTTCCAGCTGTTCTGGGCCTGATGTTTAGCTGGATTCACTCAAGTACCCCAAAGCATGTTTTTCCAGTCAGATATGGGATATAGCCAGTGTGGATGAATACCACAGGGCAGACTCTTAGCTAAGACCATGATATGGATAGGAATCTCCAATATCAGTTCACAGCAGGAGATTCCACTCCCACTGAGGTCCCAACATTGCATTTCCAGCTGTTCTGGGCCTGATGTTTAGCTGGATTCACTCAAGTACCCCAAAGCATGTTTTTCCAGTCAGATATGGGATATAGCCAGTCTGGAAGTGGAACTGAACTGAAA
>NW_008692409.1:42282-44227 GCF_000695815.1 Acanthisitta chloris
TCTAGGAAGAGATGGGATATAGCCAGTCTGGAAGTGGAACTGAAAAGCCACTGGTGGTACAGTGCTATAGTAGATGAGTTATCTCCTTTCTCCTCCAAGAGCTTCATGGGTCTAACTCTGTTGTTCCCATTCCCTTTTTTTCCCTTGCTGTGTCCATCCTCCCTGCAATGCCCAAGCTCAGAAGGAGCTGGTGGCTTCATTCTGGGCACTCTGAAGAGCAGCACTTCTAGAATCAGATTATGTTAAGGGGTTGGAATGGAGCTTAGAGATCACCCAGCCCCAACCCCCTGCCCTGGGCAGGGACACCTCCCACCAGAGCAGGTTGCTCAAGGCTTTAGCCAACCTGGCTGTGAACACTGCCAGGGTTGGGACAGCCACAGCCTCCCTGGGCAACCTGTGCCAGTGTCTCACCACCCTCACAGGGAAAATGTCTTCCTAATATCTAACCTAAATCTCCCTCTTTCAATCGATATTCCACTTGTGGCGTTGATTACAAGCTGATTACGTTTCTTTCCAGGTGGTGTGATCGAGGCCTTCCCACATTCCACCAGAGTCACAAACCTGACCGTGGATATGCTGATAGAGCCAACAGGAGAGATACAAATAGTGTCATCTGGAGACCAGCTCCATGCTGATGGTCCCTTGCGATCCTCTGGCACCACCATTCCACAACGTTCTGTCGACCCAGAGGTTCTCACCTCGCTCTGCTCGAAGATTGGAGAGACCTGTAGATCCAAAGGAGTGCTTGGCTACTTCTCCGTTGATTTTGTGACCTTCACCCATCCACAAACGATGGAGCAGCAGGTATGTTACTTCATGCTGCTCCACTGAGGTCAAGACATGTCAGCTTTTCTATGGGATTCCAACAGGTGTCAGGAGAAAGCTATGCCCCTTGGAACAAACTGTATTTCCCAAGCTGTGAGGCTGTGGAGGGAGGGTAGCACATGGGAATTATAAGTATACTCAGCAGCATAAAATGTAGACCTGATCTCATTGGTTTTCACTGTCCTGATACTGTTTTCTTCTAGGATCTTCAATGAGGACCCTCAGTGTTTGCTGTAGCAGAGAACATCCCTGTGTTTATGAGGATAGGCTGTGGGGTACACGTGGACTTCCAGGAGATGGTGTGGCTGTTTCTCCCAGGTGTCTGAAAACTACAGCCAGTGTGGTGTGAACACAAGGATTTTTTTAAACCCAAAGAGTTACTTGTGGCACCTGCTGGCAAAGCTGGTTCTGGGGCACAGTTGTGGTAGTTATAGTCCACTTCTAGCCCAGGGAAGGCTTAAAATCAGGTCTTTGGTAACTGATACCACTGTAGGATGGCTGTGGTGAAACAGGGAATCAGAATAATCACAGAATCCTGGAATGGTTTGGGTTGGAAGGGACCTTAAAGATGATCTCTTTCCACCCTATGGGCCAGGACACCTTCCACTAGCTCAGCTTGCTCCAGCCCCATCCAGCCTGGCCTGGAACAGTCCTAGGGATGGAACAGCCACAGCCTCTGGGCAAGCCAGTGCCTCAGCACCCTTACAGTGGTTTGTTAGCTCTGGAATACAGATCCCAGTTACATTTGCCTCCCAAAATGTATTTACACAGGGATTGTAATTAGACCTGTGGATAAGCCATATTGGACAAATTCCATGGAAAGTTGCTTTAAAAAGATTAAGGGATGACATTCTTCCCCACAGAAGTCCATGGGAGTTTTGCCAAGGGCTTCACTCAAGCCAGGAGTTCAGTTTGTTAGCTCTGGAATACAGATCCCAGTTACATTTGCCTCCCAAAATGTATTTACACAGGGATTGTAATTAGACCTGTGGATAAGCCATATTGGACAAATTCCATGGAAAGTTGCTTTAAAAAGATTAAGGGATGACATTCTTCCCCACAGAAGTCCATGGGAGTTTTGCCAAGGGCTTCACTCAAGCCAGGAGTTCACTCAAATGCA
>NW_008692409.1:44261-50149 GCF_000695815.1 Acanthisitta chloris
ATTTCCTGGAATGAACAAGGATGTATTAAATCAGTAGTGTTTCTTGTGGCCTCTTAGTATTCCTGTCTGCTCTGTCTTGCCTTTCTTCCTTTGTTTCCAATTGACTTTACCTTAATATTTCCTATGTTTGTCAGCATGGACCACAACTTTAACATTATTTAAGCCCAGGTTTTTAAATTTAACTGGATGCAGAGGCAATTAATGAGGCCATCTGTCTTGGGAGAGAGGGAGAGAGAGCACACAAAAGATTGTGTTCCTCAAAGCACTATTTTTTTGGCAAACAAGGAATCCTATTAGACTCTCAGAACATTTGCTCACTAATTTCACAAGTGCCCACTTGAATGCAGTAGCTGGAAGGCTCAGATGCATTTCCTGGAAGTACAGGAGGCTTAGGAATTCTTTCAAGGTATATTTTAGAGAAAATATTGACCTTTGGAGCACTAGGAGCAGAGAGACATCTAATTCCTGTCTGATAGTCCTCACACCTGTCTGCCCTGCAGTCTGCTGCTCATTGTACTTCTGTTCTTGTGTTTTATTCTTTATTTCATGTAGAATTCTGAGCTGGAAGTCCCAGTGCTGGGTTGGCTGAGGAGGGTGGGAAGGCAGAGCCAACCCAACTGTGTGGCTCTCTGTGTGGTCCATCCCGAGCAATGCATGGGGCTGAGCACGGTCAGGTACCCCAGGATCTGCCTCAGGTGCCCTGAGCTCCTGGCTGTGAGCACCCCAGCAGAGGGGCAGAGAAAGCTGGGACTCCACACAATTCCCTGTTTGCCTCAGGAATCTATTTCTATTTCAGTTCTAAGCATCTGTGTCTTGTTCCCAAGGGAAAGGGAGATGTTTTCAGTGTCTTGGGGCAAGAAGTAGGTGCATAGTTTGGACTGAATCACTTCTGATTTCCACTTGGTTTTCCAAGACTGATCATTCAGAGCAAGGCCTAAACCCCTCCAACTGAAGTCTTGCTCAGTGTTAACTGTGTGGCTCAGATCCAACCTGTCCAGGAGCTGCACCTAAACCAATCCATTTCATTGTGCCATAGAATCATCAAGTTTGGAGGTGACCTCTAAAATCATCAAGTCCAACCATTAACCTGTCACTGCTGTAACCCCTAAACCCTAAACCAGATCCTCCAGCCCCAGATCCAGACACCTCTTAAACACCTCCAGGAATGGTGACTCCACCACCTCCCTGGGCAATATCCCAGTGCCTGAACATCCTCACAGGGAAAACATTTCTCCTAATATCTCCTCTGACTCTGCCCTGGCTCAGCTCAAGGCCATTCCCTCTAGTCCTCTCCCTGCAGCCTTGGCAGGACAGACATCCCACACCTCTCCACAACCCCTGGCAGGAGTTGCAGAGAGCCATGAGGTCACCCCTGAGCCTCTTCTCAAGGCTAACCAAGCACAACTCCCTCAGTCATCCCCCATGTGCTCTAGCCCTTTGCTGCCCTTGCTGCCCTTGTCTGGACTCACTCCAGTGCCTCAATGGCCTTGAGTGGGACTCAATTAATAAACTTCCTTACATGTCTTGCTCTGTGGACAGATAATTTGGAGAAGTGAGGTCCTAAGTCACCTTTTCCATGGGGCTCATGGCTCACAGAGCCCCAACCTTTGGTGAGAGAATGTTGGATAAACTGCTCAGGTCGGACATGTTCACACACACCTCCAAAAGTCTCTCCAGGCAGAGCATAGTATTTTCTAGGTGTTATTTTCAAACTAGTGTTTTCAATTAACATCTCCCAGTCTTGCACTGAGCAGGACTGAGGTTAGGGCAGCTCTAGAGCCCTAAAGCTTGAGGTTTGGGCAGCAGTAGACCATGCCAGCAGCTGCCACGAGATGGCAGCCGGCTCAGAGCCTCTGGAGTCATCAATTCTCTTGAAAATCTTCAAAGTCATAAAAGCAGCTCCTTCTCCAACGCCCAAGTTGCATTAATATTTTAGTAATTGACATTTTTACAGTATCATTCAAGCACTTCTTTAGAAATAACATGTGCTCTATCCAGTAACACAGACGTCGATACAAGGCACAGGTAAACCAGTTGAACAGGGGAAGGAGAAGCTGTAATTTAGTAACTCTTTAAGAATTTATGTTTCCTTCCCTGCTCAAGTTTATGCGTTAAAGCTGAAGCATTTTTATGGAAGCTGTAAAGAATTCCAGTATAATTGTGGCTCTATTCACTTGAGATGTGTTTGCCATGAAGAAGCTCTTAAGCTGTGTGTGCTGAAGGGGAGTCTCCTGGCAGCACTTGGCAGCCTGGGTAACAGGGAGTCATTCCATGCTTCATCATATTTCCTTGGACAAACAGCCAAGAAGTCTTGAAGGATGTATTTCTTACTGGTTTTTTACTAGTGGTGGGATTCTGGAAAGTCCTAACCTGTGCTTTGCTTAGCTTGACCTAAACCCACTCTTAAATCTATCTGAAATCTTAACTTCTACCTGTTACGTTTGAGCTTTCATTTGTGGTTTGAAACTCAAATATCAGTGTTAGATCTCACAACTGAGCTCTGTTCTGCTTTCATTTCTGAACAGAAGTGTTCCCCCCCACATTTCAGGGGGAAATTCCTTGTGTTTTGCTAATTTGCCATGTAATCCTATCAGGATGTGAAACTGTAAATACTTGGATTGTGTACATACAGCCCTTACCTCGAGAGGAGGTTTACAGTAGATATTAAGAAGAAATTCCTCCCTGTGAGGTGCTGAGACACTGGCACAGGTTGCCCAGAGCAGCTGTGGCTGCTCCATCCCTGGGAGTGTTCCAGGCCAGGTTGGATGGGGCTTGGAGCAGCCTGGGCTGGTGGAAGGTGTCCCTGCAGGGGGTGGAACTGGATGACCTTTAAGGTCCTTCTTATCCAAACCATTCCAGGATTCTGTGATTGTCCCATCCTCAGAAAATGAGGATGGACTCAATAATAGATGTTTATTTATTTGTATGGTTATATCATTCCTTCTCTTTACTTAAACTTGGCCTTTGCCCAGGCCTTCTGACAGTTCCTGATGTACTCTAGGAGGTGATAATTCACCTGGTTATGACCTCCACAGACATTGATTTATAGACTATGGAAATATGTTCATAAAATAAACAAAAACCCAACGACAGAACAGCACAGCACAGATTTTCAAGGTATTCTAGAAGCTTTGGACCTCCAGTTTTATTACTTTAAGGGAAGACCCATTGCAATCCAGTAGATGTTACTATGGATGGACATAGTCCTTGTTCAGAGCTACTAAAGTGTTGCTTAATGTCTGACTGCTACAATTTTGCAAAGAGCATTTGTGACCTTCAGGACATAGAAAGGGACTTGGAAATTGTTCCATTGAAGAATTCATCTAACTGATTACTAAGGATCTGGCATTTGAACTAAGAAAAATGGGGAAAATAGAGCCTTTACCCAAGCCCTGTGTGTTTCCCCTTTCTGTAGCAGCACAAAGGGGATTTAAAGGACACTTCTAGGTTTCCATGGCAAAAGGGAATCCCCTGCTAGGAAAAAGCTGGAATCTTATGCCATCTGATCCTTCCTCCTTTCTCCCCACGTTAGGGATGTTCTGGGACACATCCAGGGCAGGAAGGGACATGGCCACAATATTGTATTCTCTGACAATCCTGAGCCAGGAAAACAATCCTTGGGGGTGATCCCAGCTGGCACACAAAAATGACCATTTGGCTGCTTTAAGTTGCAACAGGGGTGGTTCAGCCCCAGGCTCAGGCCCAGAATGATGAGAGGAGATGGACAGGTGGCTTCCAGCCATGTTTGCCTTCCTCCTCCTCCTCCTCATGCTGGTGGAGACCTGCACCTCGGATTTAACAATGCAAAATAGCCAAGGTCTTTACTATGTAGAGCAGAACTGTGGCTGAAGCTTAAGGAGATGTTCAGAGCTCTGATTCTGTACAGTGTTAAAGAGCAGGGAAGGGGATGGACACCTCTCTTCACCCACCCTGTAGATCCAAGCCCTTAATTTTGTAGGCACTGGCATGAGATGATGAAGCCACATCTGAAACAACTAGCTGATTCCCTCAGAAAGCAAACAGAAACTCCTTAAAATAGGATTTGGTCACTCATGTTTTCCAGCACAAAACTTGCCTTGTTAAAAGCTTTTTCTCCTCTTCCCTCCTCTTATAGCCGCATCCCTGGGCAGAGCTGAGACTGGAGCTATCCCCTGGAGCAGAGGATCCAGGAGCACTTCTGTCCTTCCCAGAGCAGTGACTGGGAACATGCCAGTAGGCACTGGAGCCAGACTGGCATGCTGGGGGGTTGTTTAGATGATGTGAAATGTAGATACAAGTAATTAATTGGTCTCTTCTCTACCTCTGAAATGAAAACAATGTCACTTGCACGTCCTTTAATTTGAGTTACTGACAACAAGGGATTTGTTGAGGAACTCTTGCATGATGTATGTATTACTCCATGCTTGGTATGGTTTGAATCCCTGTGAGGGTGTAATGGGTTTGTCTAGTGCTAAGGTTTGCCAGGTTGCTTTTATTTATGCTGTATCTGCTGTTAAATGCTCAACCCATTCCCTGCATAGTGCCAGAACACCTCTCTGGTACTTACCCTGATGCACTTCAGTCACAAGGACATCTTTGCTTAACCTTTTTTATGCTCCACCTACAGCCCAACTTGCCTCCTGCCTCTCTTTATGCAGTAGCAAAGCTTCCTGGAAGTGCAGGTGTGGATTCTGAGGTCAGTGATGCAGGTATCAGGGTCTGGATTAGGAACAAACAGTCCTCAGATATCCAAGATTTTTGACACAGAGTCATCAGGGCTGGAGACCTCTGAGATCACATCCAGCCATCAACCTGCCACAGTCCCTGGTCCCCTGTGTAGCTCTGCTCCTTCTAGGGGCAAAGTGTTAATTGAGAATCTAAAACTCAACTCAAACAAGATCGGAGACATATTGACACAGATTTGTTGGCAATATTTATCAAAATTAATGTAACAGTCCTGCAACATGAATAGTTTATTATTCAGCTCATTGAGAAGGTTAGCACATACTGAAACAGTACAAATGGACAGGAAAGCTCCTTCCTGTCTGGCAGAAGTGATGATAAACAATAAATTATTGAAGAAAATTAAGGATTCTAATTGGGGAACATTCCCCTATTACTAAGTAAAGCCAACCATTAGCATCCCATTTGCATTTTACACCGTGCAGCAGGAAATATTTCAGTTGACAAATAGGATATTTAATCCAGCAACAGATACTTGGCAGTTAGATATTAACAACTGTTACTGGGGTGATTTATTCCCCATTATACAAAGGGCATTACTATGTGCATATGATTCTGAAATTAACTCCAGTTTTCCAAGAGGCCTTGGCTGCCTGACCCCTTAATATCCTTATAATGATGCCATTTACCATTCAAGGGCTTAGTCTAGTTGTTCACTGTGAGATGTGTTCTAAGGAGTGCACTGTAGGGCAGACACTGGTGTGTAGGAACATTTCTCACTGGTATAGTAAGCACAAGCATTTTTTAAGTGAGAAAAACTCATGGGGAAAACTAAGCTCTGGTTATTGGGGTGGAGCCTCACAGAAGCGATCCATGGTACTTCCCTCAGCCTCATAAATCCTGCCTGGAAAATTCTTTCTGAACTTACAGAAGAGTTCTTCTTGTTGCTGGTGAAGTGACTGTCCCTGGAGGTGTTAAAGGCCAGACTGGATGTGGCACTTAGTGCTGTGGTGGTCATAGGCTGGACTTGATGATCTCAGAGGTCTTTTCCAGCCTTAATGATTCTGTGATTCTGTTCCTATTTGGAAGTGATTTATAGAATTATAGACTCTGGAATGGTTTGGGTTGGAAAGGACCTTAAATCTCATCTCATTCCCCCCCCTGCCCTGGGCAGGGACATCTCCCACCAGCCCAGGTTGCTCCAAGCCCCATCCAACCTGGCCTGG
>NW_008692409.1:50332-62280 GCF_000695815.1 Acanthisitta chloris
TGTTCCTTCACAACTGCTGAGTTTTACCCTTCTTATTCTTCTTTTTGATTTACTCTAATGGACCTGTTTGTGTTTCTCTTAGGTGTGGGCAACAGACCTTGACCTTTGCTATAGTGACCAGCTGGCCCTGACTCAGCTCGCATTGTACCTGACAGATGGAAATCTGGACTGTGGCTCCAGCTGCCTTGGAGCACCTCTTGGTTCAAAGCAAATCCAGTGCCAAAGGATTCAGCATGAGAGGACAAAAACTGTAAGCAGTGATAAGTTCACAAATAAAATCATTAATGTAAACCACCAAAAATTTAAAATCTGTCCTAGATTGCTGTTCTAGAGAAGCTGAATCTGTTCCTTTTGGATTTTAAACTGCTACTTTTGGGTTTTCTAAGGTCAATAAAGTAATGGGTAAAATCACACTAGAAATCAGCATTTCTAGACGGTTTTGGGCACCTGATGATTGATCCTTTGCACTCAGGAATATTGATTTGTGGTAATAACTCCCTTCTAAATATCTCAGGTAGTTTTCTAGTTGTAAAACTCGTGGTAATTTCTATGTTGCGAGAGAAAGGATGGAGGTGAAGCTCTGCCCTGACTCTAGGAGTAATTTAAAAGCAGTCCAGAGGAAATCTGAGCTTCAGCTCCTGAGTGCTGCCTTGGGATCAGGAGTCAGAACACTGGAGTTCTACCCCAACTTTGTACTTGCCTGCACAGACCTGAGGGTGAAACAATCCCATCCCTGGGAGTGTTCCAGGCCAGGTTGGATGGGGCTTGGAGCAGCCTGGGCTGGTGGAAGATGTCCTTGCCCATGGCAGGGAGTGGAACTGGATGAGCTTTAAGGTCCTTCAAACCCATTCCTTGATTCCAAAAAAAGGGAAGAAAGGACTTTTCTAAAATCAGAGCCTAAGACACACTTGTCTCTGTATCCACACACATAGAGATACAAACCAGAAGCTGTTTGACACCTCTGGACAGAAGATTCACAACTCCCTTTTTGCCATACATAGAGGAGGAATGCAGCACCATTCCAAAAATGTCATGGAGCTGTAATTTAGAGGTTAATGAGCTCTTGATCTATTGTTCTTGTCAAGCAACCACTTTTGGTTGGAGAGAAGTAAATTAGATATGATTAGTCCCAGTAGTCCAAGTTTTAGAAATGAAAAGTAATCAACTAGCAACTTTTTTTAATTAAAATTCTGTCAGAATTAACATAAATTGTCATTGTATCCTTTATTTTCTCTGCTTTCTGCATTTCTGTGGGGTTTATCTCCTGAAGAGTTAACTACAAGACTGCAGTCTCCCAGGAAAACAGAAAAAGAAGGAAACCAAGAGACAAATGTTTTTCCAGCACATGATCTGTAATGAATGATTAAGTAAAACACTTTGTGTAAAATTATGATGTTAATAATGATTCTGTCCCTTTGAATTTATTGATATTCTCACTGCTGCTAGGGTTGATGTTGATAAACTGAAGCAACCCCTGAGTTTGTGTGAGGATTTTATTTTTAGAACTCCTTCTTTGAAAGAACAAATTTCCTAGATGCTGCTGCTCCTGTAATTATGTACAAACCCAATCACTCATTAGAGTTAGGATACATTATCTTCTAGACAGATGAGGCTAAATAAGCAACACATTAATAATTCATCCTGCAGTTCATTATGCATGTGTGTGCATGCTTTGTAGCTGAAATAAGCACCTCATCAACCTGATGCCAACCCTTAAACAATAGTTCTGTGTTATTGCAGCCACATTCGAGTTCACGCTTGTTAAACTGCTACTTGGATTATTTTATCAAACATTCATTTCTTTGTGGTCTCCTACTGCACAGAACAGATTTTGGAAGCTCCTTTTTTAAGTTAATGACTTGAGCAATGGGTGTTATTAATTCTCAGAATATTATAAACATGATTAATTTTCAGGCAGAGATGTATTAGATCAAGATTTTGACTATGTCAACTTAAATGAGTCAATGTCAAAACAAATATCATTTTAGGGAAAATACTGGAAATTACATGCTTGGATGTGCAGTGTCTTTGCTCCAAGGGTATGGTCCAGCATTCAAGATAACACCAGGAAAGCTTTGGTCTGGGAGAACAGCTCTGCTCAGTGCTACTCAGTGCAACAGCCCTGTTTGGCCTAAGCACTGACAGGAGTTTAAACTCAATGCAGCACTGATCTTTATCCAAGGGGGAATGGCTTCCCCCTGCCAGAGGGCAGGGACAGATGGGATATTGGGAAGAAATTCCTCCCTGTGAGGTGCTGAGGCACTGGCACAGAGAAGCTGTGGCTGCTCCATCCCTGGGAGTGTTCCAGGCCAGGTTGGATGGGGCTTGGAGCAACCTGGGCTGGTGGAAGGTGTCCCTGCCCATGGCTGGGATGGGATGAGATGAGATTTAAGGTTCCTCCCAACCAGATAGGATTTCATTTTGCTCTGTGGAAAAGCCTGTGTCCAACAAACACTGTGATGAACAGGAGTCCTCCAAAGGGAATCTTACTCCACACCTAGATGAGTTCACTGGCAAAAAGCCACTTATAGAATCATAGAATCCCAGAATGGTTTGGGATGGAAGGACCTTAAAGATCATCATGTTCCACCTCCTGCCATGGGCAGGGACACTTTCCACTAGCCCAGGCTGCTCCAAGCCCTGTCCAGCCTGGCCTGGAACACTCCCAGGGATGGAGCAGCCACAACTGCTCTGAGCAACATACAAGTGCCTCTCCATCCTTATAGTAAAGAATTTCTTCCTAATATCTAACCTAAACCTTCCCTCCTTCAGCTTGAGGCCATTCCCCTTGTGCTATCACTCTGTGCCCTTGGGAAAAGTCAGCAATTTAGATGGCAAATTGTTGGGTTCTGATATAAACTGGTATGAAAATCATGAATTCTGTGTTGTTTTCTCTAGCCTCCCCCAAGAAGTACTCAGTGTGCAGTGATGAGCACTCAGCTGAGGCACTCCAACCTCTCAGGGATCTACTACAACCTTCTCCTCCAGAGGTGTAAAGCTCATGGGGTTGGATTTGACATCCAGGTATGGATGGGAGAGATGAGAAAATGTGGTATTTGCTCTGCAGAATTTTTGTATGTAAATTCTAATATAGTAAAACCACTTAGAGCAATGTCAATCATGGAATTAAGATTGGGATCTTTAGGGTCATTGAGTCCAACCACCAGCTCAGCACCACCAGCATGTTCACCACTAATGTTATCCTAGTTACCATAATATGCTGAGGGGCTGGAAGGGACCTCAGAGAGTATCCAGTCCCAACCCCTGCCTGCTCTAGGCTTCAGCCAGCCTGGCTTTGAACACTACTAGGGCTGGGGCAGCCACAGCCTCCCTGGGCAACCTGTGGGCAACCTCACAGGAAAACCATGTCCCCAGGGATGGTGTCTCCACCACCTCCATGTGTATCCTGTTCCCATGTTTTACAACCCTTTCCATGACAAAACTTTTCCTAATGTCTAGTCTAAACCTTCCCTGTTGCCACTCTGAGACTTGTGATGACCCAGAGCAGAAGGTTATTCAAAGCTGATGTCCCATGTGTATCTGAGGTTAGGGACAGGCTTTAAGGACAGGAAAATAAACATTTTTCTCTGTGTTTAAATGTAAGTGTGTGTAAGGCTTTTAGAGATTAACCTGTCTCTTGCTGACAATAACTTTAAGGAGAGAATTTTTAAGGTACTTGTGCCCATCTCTTATTGCTTTGGAACCACAATATTTGCTGTTGAATACTCTGCTGTATTTGTTGTATTCTCTACAATAAGCTGGAGCAATAAACCACTTCCACTGAGCAATAATCCCTTCCATGCAATTCTAAACTAGCCCTTCTTAGCTCTGGGGATTTACTGTGCCATGCATTTATTGCAATTATCACTATTTTAAGACTAATTAAAGCAACTTTGCCATTTTATTCAACAGGAAAAACAGGGAACAGTTTTTCTATTGTATGATGACCAGAAGCAATACAGATTGGGAGTGATGTAAGTATGGACTGGCACTTCCCCAGGGTGACAGATACCCTGGATGTGCAGGGAGTGACTCTGGAGTTTGTGTTGTCTCCTGCTCTGCCAAAGGTCAGGAAAGGAATAAGCAGCCTGAACACCACACACTGGAAATTGCTGACTGTCACCTCCTGCTCAGAAAAGTGTTACGACTTGTAAGATTGAGAAGTTTCAGGGAGGCTTTAAGTATTTGAGTAATAAAAGAAGTAGAGGAATGTGCTTAGCCCAAAGGCTGAGTGCACTGCAGGCTCAGGACCTGCTGGAATTGGCTTCAGGAGAGCCTGGATTCACTGTCAGGAGCAATATCTCACATGGATTAGCTCAGCTTACTTTTACAGGCAACATTATTAAACACTTGATTTCCATGAGGCAAAGAGAAGTGAAGTTTAGTGCTGTGTTATATTATTCACAAAGTGCTGAGCAGCAGTCAGGCAACAGCAGAACAGTTTAGTCACTCTTTAGACACAGGAACCTCTCCTAAGAAGTCTGAGAAAGTAGAATCTGCACAAATCTACTACACACTGACTGAAAACCTCCTCAGAGGGAATTTGTGCAAAGTTCCCTGCCGAAATAGGATGTAAGGAGGAGTGAGGAGTAAGTAGGAGTGAGAGGCTGACCCTCCTCTCAGTCTGTTCTGTACTCCATTGGTGCTGGAGCTATTCCATTAATGACCTGGATAACAAGTGTTCTGGAGGGCAGGAATAGAATTGGAAATGATCTCTACAAATTGAAGGAACAGTATAAAAAATAGAATTAGATTTGGTTGGAACCAGGGGCAAGAAATTACATTTAGAGAGCAGTACTGAATGTGAGGAACAACAGGATCTGGGAGGCAAACTGCCTGCAAGCCACCAGGTCATGATCCTAGGAAAGAAAGGTAAACAGGATATCCTGGGAGATGCTGGAGTAATCCTTCTGTTCTGCTCAGAGGAGGCAGTGAAAATGTTTAGAGGTCTAGAGAACATGACTGACATGGAAAGACTAAAGGAGGAGGAGACAGAAGGGAGAACTGATGATGATCTCCAAGCACATAAAAAGCCTCTGCAGGGAGGAAAAATCTGATTTCCATGTCTTTGGTAGTAGGGCAAGAAGAAATGAACTTCACTTGCAGCAAGGAAGATTCATGTTGAGCATAAGAAAAATTTCTGATCACGAGGGAAGTGAAGAACTAATTAGATTGTTCAGTGCAGTCGCTGAGGAACAGATTAGACAAAGCTCTGTCAGGATGATGTAAGTAGCATTGATCCGTCCCAGCACTGGGAGTGGACTAAATGAATCCTAAAGATTGTTTCTAGGGCTGTGATTCCTTCAGCCTGCCCTGAGCTGCTGAAAGGTGAGGTCTTTCATTCCATGATCCTGAGCGGAGCCATGGAGCCTCCTCCCTCCTTTCACACCTCTCCAGGAGCTGATTCAGCTCCAGAACGCAGCAGGAAGCTTCCTTTACTGGGCATAACATCTTGCATCACCAGCCTGAGTGTTACCAGAATCCTCTCAAATATCTCTGCCACACAGCCTGAATCCAGATTTCTCTGCCATCAGATTTTCAATGTCGTTTCAGTCTGGATTTGGAAATATGTTCAAGAATTGAACAGTTTGAGCCTATAAACCCCCAAAATTCCTGAAATATCTGAGAATTATCCATTGTATTGCATCAGAGATCTGGTATTAGTTCCAGTAACTGGGTACATTATTCCTCAGTGTTACTCCCTGTTCCATAAGGTTGTAAATCCACTGGGAAACCAAAGCCCCAAACCTACAACAGTATAAGAAATGCTGATACTGCTGAAAATTTCTGGTGTCTTTGACAAATTTTAGGCTGAAGCAACAGTTTTTCCTAACTACTCTGTGTGTTTCAAGTGCTGCTGTCTCAGCCCTCACTCAGCAGTAGCCTCTTACTTGGAGTAGCTGAAACCTCTCTGCTTCCTCCTGCTAAGTTGATTAATAAAACTTATTTATTACACAAATCCTTTCTGTTGACAAGTTAAAATGGAGCCTCATCTTTCATATCTGCCTGCAGATTGCCACCTTGTGAGATTGAAAATCCTCATTAAACCCCATCACCAGGCAGGCCCGACGCGAGGGTGATTGTTTTTAAGCATGCAAAGGGAATCATTGGTAAACTCATTTGTTTGGCTATCATTAACAGAACAATCGGAGAGGATCTCCAGGGGGTCCTCCTGACCTTTGCTCGCAATCTCTTCATCATCCATCAAGAAATATCAGCACCTAATACGCAAGGCGAGACCAATTTTAAGGTGAGGTGTTAATTAACTAACGATCCTGGTTAATTTCTGTACGAGGCCTGCAAATACCTCATGCTGGAGCATAAGCAAGTGCTAAACCATCCCTTTTTTCTCGTTAGCAGTGTGTGTTTTACAGTGTCTGGGGCAGTGGAGTCAGTCTCCCACCGAACCTGTTAGTTAAATTTAAGTTTGAAACTTTTTTCTTTGAAAAAGAGACATACTTGAGCGCGAAATTATTTGTACTCTCCTGCTCCTGAGTGGCCTTTGGAAGAGCAAAAGGAGCTGTTGGCACTGCCTCACACACTTCTGTCACAATTGCCTGGTTTATTTTAAAGGGACAACCATCAAGGGAAGGCTCTTAAATTAGAAACAAACTTCTCAGTTGATAATAGCTCCTTAGATTATTAACACTGATTTCTTCTAAGCAGGCAGCTGAGTACTTAATCCATTAGTCCCTATCCATCAATGTCCCAAGTCAGTTTTGTTCCTCTGCTCTTTGGACGTCCCTATCTGTGTGCTGGAGGAGGCTCCAGGACAAAGCCCAGGGGCTGGATGTCCCCCCAGGTGTGCCAACCTTTCCTCCAAAGCTCCTCTAGCACTACTGAATCCAACCCTGTGCCTGGAACTCCTTCCAATGCTGCTTTTTGATTCCAGAGAATTGCTAAGCTTCCCGGGGGGGGGAAATTTCTTTTTATGGAGAGAGTGCTCAGGCATTGGAATGTGCTGCCCAGGGAGGTGGTGGATTCACCATCCCTGGAGGTTTTCAAGCTGAGACTGGATGTGGCACTTAGTGCCATGGGCTAGTGACCACAGTAGGGTTGGACTTGATGAGCTTGGAGGTCTCTTCCAACTCGGTTGATTCTATGAATTCTGCTGAGCTTCATCACCTTTAACTCCATAAAAAGTTTCTAAGATCCTGTCTGGAAGTGTTTGGTGGAAGGTGAAGGGGCACTGGGTTAGATTTGTATCTTAAATCATGGCACAGAATTTCTATCAGATTCTTTCCACTCTGATATAAATTGTGTCACAGAATTTCTGTCAGATTCTTTCCACTCTGCCTAGATTTTCCTCTGACAAGCAGAGTGTGAAGTGACAGATTTTGGAGAAGACATAATTAAATTTCAACATGTTACAGAATAAACAAACAAACAAATCCCTTTTTTTTTTCCAATGTGAGGGAGTGAAAAGCAACCACTGAAGGAAAAAATATAAAGGAAACTCTTCACCAATGATTTACATATGTGAAATAAAACACCTGTTAGGTAATTAGAAGCACAAATTGCAAGGAGTCGTGGTTTTATTTACCTGAGATTTGTACATATTTACTAATAATTCCCCCAACTGTCCCTAAAGTAATAGTAAATTTAATTGGTGCCTCATGTCCCCTATAACACTGCTTACCTGTTCCAGGCAAGCTCTGCCAGCTGTGCTCAGTGGCTGCTGGATTGTATTATGATGCCCATTAAATAACTTGTATCCCTGGAATTTCTTACAGATGGCAATTCGAGATATTGAAGCAATTCTAGGAGTTACAGCAGAAACCAAACTGAAATTGGGAGAGGAGCAACCTTAGGAAGCAGATGCTCTGAAAGAATAGTTAACAGAAAATGTTTAAGTGCCTCATTCCTTATGCTGCTGGAATTGCATCCTCATCTGTAAGAACAGGTTTGCTTTTCCTCTTGGGTTCCAGTATTAGCTGAGACAGTGCATTTCCAGGATTTCTGGGTGTGGTGTTGAGAATGTCCCTTCTTGCCCCAAAAGAACCTGTTGGAAAGCAGAGGATTATCCTAAATGCTCCTCGTGTTCCTGTTGTTGTTGCTGAAGTTCAGCATTTGATTCTGAAATCTCATTACTGGGGTGACACTTTCACTAAATTAGAGCAGGAGATCAGATGCCACCAGAAAGAGCCCTGAGATCCTAAATTTGCTTTCCAACAGATTGTGTGCTGCCATACAGGCTCCTGGCAGGAGGTAGGGCCAGTGTTGAACCTGTCGGAGCAAGTCCAGGAAAGGCCATCAAGATGACGGCCCAGGTTGCCCAGGGAGGCTGTGGCTGCCCCAACCCTGGCAGTGTTCACAGCCAGGTTGGCTAAAGCCTTGAGCAACCTGCTCTGGTGGGAGGTGTCCCTGCCCAGGGCAGGGGTTGGGGCTGGATCATCTCCAGGTCCATTCCAACCCCTTAACGTACTATGATGCTATGATCAGAGGGATGGAGTATCTCTCCTGTGAGGAAAGGCTGAGAGAATTGAGATTGTTCATCCTGGAGAAGAGAAGGCTTTGGGGTGACCTCATTGTGGCCTTCCAGGCCAGGTTGGATGGGGCTTGGAGCATGGTGTGGTAGGTGTCCCTGCCCATGGCAGGGGGTGGGAGGGGATGAGCTTTAAGGTCCTTCCAACCCAAACCATTCTGGGATTCTATGACTGTAATAATAATTACAACAGTAATAGCACTGATTCCTTGATAGATCCTGCAAGGACCATTAGAATTATCCTTGCACTATGATTCCCAGGATTCCTTGACTTTTGCAGGTCTGTCCGGCTATATTTTGGATACTGATGACTTTTTTTGGTCACAATTTCTGTGTATTTTTGTTAAAGGACAACAGTTGCATTTGTAAAATGATCTTTATCAAATCTCTAATATCCCAACAGATAAGATATTCTGATTTTTACTATAAAAGGCTATAGGATACTGTACTCTTTTGGATACACTATTGGATACTATTATCCCAAATATTTTTGAGATTACTTCCCAAAAGCTCAGGCAAACCCAGCTGTAAGACAAATGCTGACTGTGTCTCAGCAGTTGCAGCAGATCAGTGCCCAGTTTGATGCCGAGTCTTTCATCTCTTAGCTTCATCCATTATCTTTTGTGTAGCCTTTTTCTCTTCTATTTTGGTCACAAAGTAATTAACTGCAGATGAGGATGTTTGCATAGACTCTGATCCTGTTTCAAATAATGAGTATTTCTGTTCAATTCTTGGGTTTATTCCTTTAATTTATGTGTAATCTCAATATGCTTTTGGATTTGGATCTACCAGAGCCCACACAGTTTTCTAACATGGAATTTAGCCAATGGATGCAGTTGCAGCTAGTTTGTGAAGGGTTAAGGGAAAGGAAGCCTTGATCCAAGCCAGAACAACATAAGGTCTGAGAGGCTCATTAGTTCACTGGCACTTAATAGACTGCAGTGTCCTAGGAGGAAATGAAACCTGCACTTCCCTTATGGCTTTGTTCTATCCTGACAAAAGAAAACTGTACCTGTTTTTGCAGGAAACGAGTAACCTGAAAGTTCCTGCGGTGAGAGAGATTTCTCAGTATGTGCAAAGTGTGAAATGTATTTTGAGGGGGAAAAAAAAAGTTTTTAATTACTATTAACACTTCTGAGCCTTGAGCTGATGGAAGGATTGAAACTGCTTTGCAGTCTCTCACATTCCACTCCCATGCTGCTGCTGCCAAAAAATGGAGGTTTTTTAGGAACACAGCAGATGTACAATGAAATTATTATGTTTAAAAAAGGTCAGAAATATTGTCATACTTGTGTTACACAACTGGAACATTTATTTACAGTCAGTAAAGGAGCAGCAGAGTTGTTGAACTGTAGTTTGAATGTCAGAACATGAGGCAGACTGGGAAGAAAACAGAGCAAGGGCGAAGGGACAAGATAAAAGGTGTCCCAGGTGTGGCTGCTCAGCAGAAACTGCCCCCAAAACTGCCAAACTTGGGCAAACCTCCAAGCTGGTTCCTCAGCTGCAAGGGGTGGAGGAATGCTTGTGGGGGGACGTGAGGGGCAGTGGGTCTGGCAGCAACTGCAGAGGATGCAGAGAGATAAAATGCAGGACTTGTGCTCCTGGTGCCCGGAGCTGGAAATGGAGAGGTGTGTTCAGCTGACAGTGCCTTGTGGATTTTGTTTGTGCAAGAGCTGATGTAGTGTCTGTAGCACAGACCATTTCAGGTCATCCTCGTGGGAGAACATTACCTGCACTTGATGGTACTGGAAACTGGGTCTCCTGTTTTAGGGAGTTGGGTTTAAAGCCCTGGATGAAAGGGGGAAAAAAGACATTCAGCCACATTTCCAAATTTAGGACAACTCTGAGCACAGAGCAAAACAGCAGTTAAGCAGAAACACTTCCAGATGTCTTCTGAGATATTCACCCACCTATTTCCTAGAAGATCTCAGGGAAATGGGCAGTTCAGGAGAATTCCCCACCTTCCTTCCATCTAGGTTAAGATATCAAATCCCTGGATTTTTAAGACTAAGTGTCCTCCCCATTTCACAGTGATAACCTGACATCTCTTCCCATTTCACACTGGGATACCACAGGCCTGAGGCACTCCCTGTTATGGTGTATTTCATTTTAGATGCAGATTTTGCTACAGCAAAGCACCACCAAAGATGAGGAACTACAACCACTGACAATCCTCATTAATGTAATTTAACTTATCATGACCATGAAATACAACAGCACAACATCACTCTTAAGGTGATACTTCAGTTCAACCCTTCACCATAGTGACCCACAATACCTAACTCCAACTTTTCTATCCTCGTCATTGCCACTAATAACGGTATTAAAACTAACTATACGCTCTGTTAATTATAGGAAGATGAACTTGAGTCAAATGTGTTGCTGGTGATGATTAATAATTACTGGTTCTACCCTCATGTAGTACATTACAGTAAATAAATGGCACATTGCTGGGTAGTAATTGATTAATTAGCACGTTCATACTAGATAGCTCAATGGTTTAAGATTGCTGAGTTTGAGATATTGCTTGCAGTTACTACAGGGAAAAATCTGCTTCCATTTCTCAGTCTTGGGAGTCTTTTTTTTCCCCCCTCAACTACAATGTTTAATGGTTCCAAACCTTAGCTTTTACTTAGAAAAATGGAATGCGGGCTGTGATTTTAAAACATTTTTATTTGAAGGGCTCTGACCCTTGAAAGAATTTTTAGGGTGGTATTAATGCTATGGGCTGTGAGTTTAAAATATTCCTCTTGGAAGACACTTGAAAGAGCAGTTTTTATGGGGGCATCACTGTTACGGACCGTGACTTTAAAATACTTCTTTTTGAAGGGGTCTGACACTTCAAAGAGCAATTTGTAGGGTGCTATCACTCTTCTGGCCTGTGGTGTTAACACACATCTCTTGGAAGGTTCTGACACTTGACGTTTAGAGCAGTATCACTCACATTTCACCCTGTAAAACCAACGCAGCTGAGCCCACATTTTCCTGAGCTCGAGTGAACCTGGGCCGTGCTGCAGCTGCCTGCAGCACACAGGTGCTCCCGCCAGCACCTCACCGTGAATAAACCAGGAAAAATTGATAGAGTTTTCTGATCATGTTTTCACGTGCTTCTATGACATTTTCACTCGCTCCGTGTGTGGCTGAGGGTGAACTGTTCCCCCTGCGCTCAGGCAGAGCCAGCTCAGCCCAGTGCCCTGCGGCCACGGCGGCTCTGCCCCGAGGGCACCCCATCCCCATCCCCCTCCCCCTCCCTATCCCGCTCCCCATCCCGATCCTTATCCCTATCCTGATCCCGCTCCCCATCCCTATCCCGATCCTTATCCCTATCCTGCTCCTGCTCCCGCTCCCCATCCCTATCCCTATCCCTATCCCCATCTCCATCCACATCCTCATCCCTATCCCATCTCCATCCCCATCCTCACTCCCAGTCCATCCCAGTCCCTCCCAGTCCATCCCACTGGTG
>NW_008692410.1:0-787 GCF_000695815.1 Acanthisitta chloris
AAGTCAGTAGGAGGAGTAACAATACTGTATAGTTCTGTGGGGGTCATTTAGGCTGCATCCAAGTGACTGTTCTGCTGACAGTTAGGTGAAAACACAACTGGTTTAGGAAAAAATAACAAAGGAAACTGAAATGCAGGGAAAGGAGAAACTACTGAAAGGAGAGAAAAAAACTGAGGGTATGACTCTCCCAATTTGTCAGACCCATATTTTCCCTCTTTCTCTTTGAACTCCTTTGTATTACCTGGACTCAGGCTTACCATGGGAAGACATGAATCAGTGCATGCCAGAGCTGTGCCATGAGGACACATGCAAGTACAGAAAATTGTGTCTATGGCCAAGTTCATGCATGTGTGAGCTGGTCAGGTACACATGCATAAGCAGTAGCAAGTGGCACATACATGCTATTTCAAGTTCTTCACTTAGCAAATGAACTCCATAATATCCCCCCTGAAATAGGTTGCTCCCAGGTGTTTAACGAATGGTTGGTCATTTAACGGCCTGAGGAAAGCCAAGGAAGGTTAGCACACTAACAAAGAGGACATTCACTGTGATAACAACTGTTTTCATGGAGGATCATTGCTATTATAAACCTTATTCAACACCATAATGCCAACAATCATTCCCTACTCTTTCCTCATCTTTCAACCAAAGTTAGTGTCTTCATGATGTAGCAGAGTAAACTGCGAAGCTAAAATCTGCGACCTTCAACTTTTAATAATTCCGTTTGTTCAAGTTCGAGCAATATTGGACTTTGGCTGGACACAAGCACCTTTTATCTTGGAGTAAG
>NW_008692411.1:0-245 GCF_000695815.1 Acanthisitta chloris
CACCGACTGCCAGTCCCCCAGGCACAGGAAATACTCGCCCCCTTGGGCGGGCGGCTGGAGGTGCAAGGAGCCGTCGGGGTGCAGGGCCAGCTCCCCGATGCCAGTCAGCCCGGCCCCAACCCGCAGCATCTCCTCTGTCTCCAGGATGCCCTTGGGCTTCTCCCCAATCAGGTACTGGCCCAGCAGGTCACGGAAGCCATGGGATGGCTGCTGAAACCGCTCATACACTATTTCCAGCGGCAGGG
>NW_008692411.1:319-1937 GCF_000695815.1 Acanthisitta chloris
TTGCTGCCTCGGTGCCTGGTGAGGCCAGCAGGAAGGGGACGGTATAGATCTGCTCCGAGAGCACTCGCTCACTCTCGCTCCTACAAGGGGAGAGTGTGGGGATGTGGACAACAGAATCACAAAATCAATTTGGTTGGAAAAGACCTCTGAGGTCATGGAGTCCAACCTATGACCGAACACCACCATGTCAACTAGACCATGGCACTAAGTGCGACATCCAGTCCTTCCTTAAACTCCTCTGAGGACGGTGACTCCACCACCTTCCTGGGCAGCACATTCCAGTGTCTAACCACCTTCTCTCTGAAGAAATTCATCCTAATGTCCAACTAAACCTCACCTTGAGGCTATGTCCTCTTGTCCTGTCACTAGTTACCTGGGAGAAGAGACCAACCTCCACCTGGCTACAACCTCATTTCACGTAGTTGTAGAGGGTGATAAGATCACCCCTGAGCCTCCACCAGGCTAAACACCCCCAGCTTCCTCCGCTGCTCCTCATGGGACTTGCCCTCTAGACCCCTCACCAGCTACACTGCCCTTCTCTGGATTCACTCCAGCACCTCGATTGTCCTTCCCAGTTAGTACTTGGAAGGGAGTGTGAGTGGCTGGGTGGTTCTGGGCTGCTGGCTGGGGTTAAACCACAACAGTCCTGAATTGAGGGGCTCAGAACTGAACACAGGACTCAAGATGCCTCGCCAGTGCTGAGTACAGGGGGATGGTCACTTCTCTGGTCCTGCTGGCCACACACAGAGGAGCTCTGAGCTCCTGGGGTTGAGCCAAGATGAAAGACTAAAGTCTAACAAAGTTACTTTCTGCCTGTCAAGTGGCCCCAGAGGATGAGGGTTTGGGCCCACTGGTGTAAGCCCACCCCGGCAGTCCCTTCCCATCACTCACCAGCTCCGGGCTAAGCTGTTCCAGATGAGCCGATGTTCCCTCAGCAGCAGTTTCTGGATCACACCCTGCAGCCTTGCATGGTAGTGGCTGGTCAGCACAGCCTTGGCTGGCAGCACTATGCCTAAGGACAAGGGATGTGTCATGGCTGAAGGAGGAGAGCCCATTCTTTGTCCTGGTTAAGGGTCACGGGGTGTCCTTACCTTCCAGGGCAACATAAGGCAGGCACCTCCCTTCAGCTGCAGACACCAGGGCTGGCAAATCGTCATCAACCTGGAGCTTTGGGGCCTCCTGGAAGAGCACAGACCAAGTGTGAGCACAGGCAGGGGCAGGTGGGCCAGGCATGGCTCTGTGGAGATCTTGGCAGGATGTGACCTGTTTGGTCCTGCGTGTCATGACATCGGCAGAGGATGCAGCAGGCTGCAGCCATCAGTGATGTACACTCAGATCAAAGGGTGTAGGGCAGTCGGGAAGGGACAGTGGGCAGGAGAGAAGGTCTGAGGGACAGAGCTACCTGTATGCGTGCCACAACTCTGGCTTTCTTCCTGTACAGGTAGTAGAAGAGGCTGGAGAAGGCGAGGCTGGAGCCCAGACACAGCAGCTCCCCCGGAGTGATGGGTATGTCCATGGTGCCAGGCTGGGCAGCAATGCCTGCAAGGTGAGTGTGTTGGCTGGGGGACAGGGCCGTGTCACCTAGGAGCAGGGAAGTCCCACTGCCCCTGTCCACACA
>NW_008692412.1:0-1491 GCF_000695815.1 Acanthisitta chloris
TATATATATATATATTTATATATGTATGTATAAATACACAGACACACACGCGCACGCACACGTATATATATACACACACACACATATATATACACGCGCACACATACAGAGAGAATGTTAAAAATCATCTAAGTCCGAGCCTGGAAAGTTGAATTCTCCACAAGCATGTGCAAAGGTGGCTCCCCTTGGCAGGGGCCGGGAGCGTGGAGACGATTCTGCTGCCATGTGCTCCTTCCCCATGATCCAAACACCTTCCAGTCAGCACCAGGAGCAGGAGGGCAAAGGGACAGGGGGGAATGCATTTGGCTTTTTTGTTTTGTTTTTGTTTTGTTTCTTTGCTTGTTTGTTCTGTTCCCCGAGATGTTGTATATCTTAGTGGTTTTGGTTTTTCTGTTTTAAAATAAAATATACACACGCACATTAAAAATATAGCTATCTGTCCAGGTAGGGCGAGAGAAAAGTCCTTAGTGCATTTTCCATCATTGGTCGCCGCTTGCAATCTCAGCTATGCTTGTTTCCAAAGTGTAGGTCCAATGCAGGTGTTGATCTCAGCCAGGCCCCTAGCCTTACCAGAAACACGAGGGAAAGGGAGAATATTCCCCTTCTGCCCTCTGTCCATCTGTTTTGTTCCTTCCCTCGGAAGAAATTGGACCCACTTTCCTTTTCACATTTTCCATCCTGTCCTCTGTAGCAGGGAAGGCATTGTCCTGTCCTCATCAAGTTCTGGCTGTCAGGGTTTGTTGTTTCACTTGTACTTCGTTCTTTTCTTATATATATATCTAAGGTCATCTTTGTCCTTTTTTGTGTGTGTGTGTAAAACTTTAAAATTAGGCTAATAAATGAAAGAAGGGAGAGGCTTTGGTGGGAGAAGGTCCACTGATGGAAAGGGAAGCACCAATTGCTGTCTGAATCAGACGTCGAGGCAGATGGACCGAGGAAAAGTTATCACTCCAAGGACCCCATGGGGGCAATACAGCAAACATATTAAATAAACCTGGAAGTGAAACAAAAGCAGACATGGCATTAGAATACGTAATTCTTTCCCCCTGCAACTCCCCTACTATCCTGTTTTCTCCTCTGGAAATGTTTGTGTCAAAGTGCCAGATTAGAAGCCCAGGAGGACTTTTGACCTTCACTATTTTTTCTACTGAACAGCTTGAGACACTGCTGAGATCTGCATGCGTTTGCATCATTTCTACCCTGGGAACTTTGGGCAGGCCAGGAAGATCCTGGGATAATCAGAGCTCTTATAGTGCTTAGCATGGGAATCCCAATCCCAAGACACTGCCTGGTGCCCCTTGTCCCCAGCTCCTGCAATGACACACATGAAAGCTCCCTGTGCCCTCTCCTGCAGTGACAGAAAGCAAAGGTGAAGAGAGTGGCTCAGGCTCATTTAAGGGGCTGCAGCAGAGCTGGGACTGCTGAGCTGTGGGTCAGAGCTCTCCCTGTTAAGCTGTGTCATCTCTCTCTAAAATCAGGCTCCCCTGACTA
>NW_008692412.1:1528-8995 GCF_000695815.1 Acanthisitta chloris
CCAGGCCTTATTCTCCTTTCCCTTGTGCCAGTGAAATTCTTATGATGATGAGGGAATTACTCCTGTTTACACAAGTCATGGAGAGAAGAATCAGACCCTGGCCTGACAAAGCCCAGATCTCTTGCCAGAGATTCCTCTTCTCCTTTCCCCTGGTATGACCTTTCTTATGCACATAGGCTTCCTGCTAGGAGAGCGATGAACCAAAAGCATTGCTGCTTTTCAGTCTTTCTGCCAACTGAACTAATGAAATGAAAGGAAAAGGTATCCCCAGAGCAACATTAATTTTCTGCTTTCAACAGAGAATCAATAGAGAAAGGAGAATGGGAGTTGCTCCACGGAAGATATTAATTACATGGACCCTGAGGGGATTTAGGTGTAGGGAGAAGTCAGGCTTGTTCTCTGCCAGTTAAGGGAGGCACAGAAAGAAGAAGGGTCGGGCCCAAGAGCAAGAATGGGTGAAGTATGATCCTTCCACTTTTGCAAAGAGCCATAAAGATATAAATAGGATGTTTATGTTGGCACCCAACCTATTCCTTCCCCCTCCAACCCAGGTTTCATCCTGCAGCAGCCCCACATTGAGCAAGTGGCCAGTGCCACGTCCTGGGAGGACATTCTCTCCTGTCTGGAAAAGCAGCTTGCTGTTACCTGCCTTGTGCTCTCTCTCCCCTGCCAGCACTTCTATGCTATGAGGATTTCTTTCAGCACTTTCTTATCGTTGACATGCTTGTACTTCTTATGTTTCCTCTTCTGTGCCGGCGGCCGGCGTACTCGCTGCCTCTGTGAGACAGCGGCTGGGGGGAACGATGGTGACAAGCCTGCCAAAACAGAGGGGAGAGTGTCTGTACAGCGAGGAGCAGCAGCCTCGTGTTGAAATATCTTTCTCCACACACTGTCAACAAAGAGCTAGCTCTGCAACAGGAGGCCACAAGGCTTCTCTCTGTTCTTCTGCCTCTTGTCCTCTGTTCTCCACAGTCTCTGCCCTCTCCCTTTTCCCACCATGCCCTTCCCCTCACCTCTCACCTTCCCCTCCTTCATTTCCCTCAGTGTCAGCCCCTTGTTGACAGGCAGGCATCCTGGGAAAGATCCCTCCCAGCAAAGGCCCATGGGATTCATTGGAGCTAAGCAGACTGAAACCAGCAAAGGCCTCTTTCCTTTCTCCCCAGCCTCTCTTCACACACCTCCCTCCATTTTGCTAATGCCAAGATCCTTACGTCTCTGTGGCCCTGGACGGATGATCCTGGGGGGTGGCCGGGACACAGCTTCACACCGACACTGCACATGGTCCTCCAAAGGCACAACGACTTTTTTGAATTTTGGCTTCCTCTGGACAAATTCGATTTTGTTCACCTATTTGGAAGAGAGAGGCAAGCAAAAGTTGAGTACAGCTGCAGATCCCACTCCATAAAAATAGTCAATGTCGGTGCACTTCAGTAGTAGCTTTCTTCCTAGAGGGGCAGAAGGCACATCACAGAGCACAGCTCAAATTCAGGGGTGGTGTGTATGGGAGACAATTCTGCACATGTCAGCAGAGCAGACCCAGACCAGGAAAGTTCAGATGTGACTGGTTGGTTCCCCCATTCCTAACACTCGCTGTTGCTTAAGCAGGATGACTGGTTGGTCACAGACAAACACATGGAACGTGCAGGACATTCTAGTCTGTTTCTGACACATTTGACAGCAGAGGCCTGGGGACAACCAGAACTAATTCCCAACAGGAACCTACAGGAAGGGCAAAAGAGAAATACTCAGGACTAATGCAAGCTTACACAGCTACATCAGCTCTGCTGAGGCCTGTCTGAATTTGTCTCAAGCTCTTTAATAACGCACAGGGCTGAAGCCCTCAGCTCTGTGTTTCATGGGAAAGGCGGTGCTCTGGAAATTCCCTCGGACTCTCCACCAGTGCTGACTCAGAAGGAAGACTCATTGCTCCACATCCCACCACAGGGCACAAGCTTTCTAGGGGGTCCTCTCACTCCAGCAGCGGCCGGGCCTGACCCCACTCAGCTTATCTAAGAAGACCGCAGGCCCTGAAGTGCTCTGCAAGCTATAAATACTCACTCTGCCGCGCGTCTGGGATGGAATTCCTCTAAACCCACTGCCCCCAGCAGCATCCCTCAGCCGGCACCAAATCAGCCAGGCTGTTTATCTTTCCTTGAAAGCCCACTCCACACGCTTCAGACCACACGCTGCTCACTAGACAAACACTTCCAGCTAAACAATAGAGAGACCTCTGTCCTCACAGAAACCATTTCCAGGTCACTTTTTCAGCCTGGCTTTTGACCTCTCACTTGTTTTTTTCCAGAAAAACAACTCCTGCTCCCCCCCATTTTTCCCTCATTCAGCCTGGGTTTTCTGAGAAAGGAATTTCCTGATGAAAAGGGCTGTGTGAATACAATCTCTCCCAGCCAACCTCTGCCGCCTGCCTGGGGGAGTCTCTTATGGCTCAGGCAGAGGATTAGTACAGGATGAATATTATTTTTAAACAAGCTGTCTGGGAGGAAGCTGTGAGGAGATCACTGGTAGCTGTGAGGGGAGGATCAGAGCAAGAGGTTAGCTGTCAGGTGTCTGCTGGCTGCTGGAGTGGGTCAGAAGGTAACTCTGGGCTGAGAAAAAGAAGCTGTTCCAGTGCACGTCTTGGGAAGAAGCTGAAGCAGCAGCTGGGGAATGGAGACTGACATTGCAAGCTCTCCTCTTTCTGCATCAGAAACAGTTCCTGCAATGAAATGCCCTGTTTCTTCTGCTCTAACACAGCAGACAAGGCTGCCTCGAACCACAGAAATGAATGTGGCATGGAGCTGCAGCTGGGGATGATGCCCTGGAGCTCTGCATGGTGACAGACCCCAGCTGCTGGACAGCACCAGCCCTCCCAGCAGCACTGCACGGCCAGTGCACGAAATGTGACTGCAGACAGGCTGTGAGGGGACAGATAGCTGCATGAGCCCAGCACCTGAGACCTGCTGCAGGTTTGGTTCTGGAACGTGGGGATGCCAATGGCCTGCAGGAGAAGGGAGCAGCAGGAGGTGTCTCCCTTACCTGGACGTGCCGGACACGGATCTGCGTGGGGCGACACTGCACGTTGCGGTTGTTGCAGCACCCAGAGCAGCGCTGCACCTCCACGCAGGGTGGCCACACCACGAAGTTGGCGTTGGTGCTGTCCACCATGTCGCGGGAGATTTCAAAGACCACCTCCCGCGTCTTGCACTCCGCGGGCACAGCTGCCTCTGCTGCTGCCAGAGCATCTGCGGACAGCCAAGAGAGGAATGGGAGATGAAATGTGTTTTGCAGCTGTTACCAACCTAGTGCAGCCACCTCCAGTGGAAGAGATAGACCCCACATGGGTCTCACACACACGTGTGTTCTTTCTCCTTTTCCCACCCCTCCAACTCCCTCCCTGTACAGAGCCATGCCCTGCGGAGGAGGCTCCAGTACAATGATGCTTCTCACTGCAGTGGCACAGTCCTAGGCAGGAGATGACATGTCTTTAGAGCAAATCAGCACAGGCAGGACTTAAAGCAGAGCAGCTTGCAGAGCTCCAGACTCCCTCTCCTGCCCTCCTGGGGTGTAACACCCAGCTCCTACTCTAGGCACAGGCCCTCCTTCTCATCTGTCTACACCTACACATGCACTATAATTTCTAGCCCTACACCTGTATCTCAAACATGCATCTGCAACCACCCACAGCTGCTCAGGTGAGTGCCTCAACAACCACAAGGTGCAAGACCCCCAACTCACCTAGGCTTCGTCGCTCTCGAGACAGGGCCACAGGATTTTCACCAGGCTGAGTTGCATTCAGGATCAGGCTCGAGCTATCCTGCTCTGCAAATGGAAAGAGACAACTTAATAGCACCAGGTACGGGCAGGAGAAGACAGCAGGCACGGGAGCTCAAATCATCAGGCAAAGTGCAAGAACATGGTACCCAGTATGTCACGCTAGGTGCAAACCCACCAGTGAGATCACAGCTATGCTGGGGCATGGACACTCTAGGTTTGCTCTTGACTTGGACTAAGCAGCTCAAAGCAACAAGCCTATCATGAAAGAGGGATCCCATTCAGGTCTGGGAGAGGAAAACTCCAGCTCAAGAACAGTAAGGCCCATGTCAGGGCTTTCTGGTGTCAGAGAGGAGTAGCAGAGTGATTCAGATCAGCCATCTGAGACCAGAATACAGCAATGAGGATCAAAGACCAGATGGGACCAACAGAATGTTTGGTATATAACACTGAGGTGCCTCATTGGGACAGCTTGGGACTGGGAGAGTTGGGACGTGAGAAAGCAGGTGAAGGGGTGGGAAGTGAGGTGCTTTCTCTCTCCCAACTCACCTCAGCTGCTCTAGGTTAAAGTCAGTTTTGTGACAGAAGAGCAGAAAAATAAAGTTAAAATTACTTTTCCGCTATACTACACTAAGGTAAGTGGCAGGATCTGGAGTTGGTTCAGTTAGCGATGGGAGAGGAAGACCGATAGCATTCAGTCCAGCCCTGAGCAGTTCCCTCCCACCCCACTGCTTTTTCCCATAGGAAGTGCTGAATAGAGAAATGCCCATAATCCCCATGGAGCACTCCAACACGCAGCCCCTCCTGAGCTCTGGACAATGGCTGCGCTTGAAGATAGCTCCCACCCAGCCACAGCTCTTTCCTTCTCTGACCTGCTTTAGCAGCTGAAGGAAACTGAATGGACGTCAGCATCAAGGGAACAATTTTCTTAAAGGGAATTTGGGGCCAGTGGAAGATCTCTGTTTATCAGATGTGTGGTGGAGCAGACTTCCCTTACCTATCATGTCCCATTCCTCTTCCTCAGCCCTGCCCTAGGTGCAGCTGTCTTGTAACGGGGAGCAGAGGCTTCGCTCTCTGCTCAGCTCTGAAGCAGTTGCTGAAGGATTTGGGATGGGTGCACAGAGGCTGTATTCGCAAGGCAGGAATCGTGTGCCTGAGCAGTCAACATCTACACATGAGGTAGACAGACTGACACCCTTTAAAGTGGCTGGAGGCCATTCATCTCGCCCTGAGGCAGACGCCCAAAATGAGAACTGATGGATCACACTCTAGAAGGGCCTATGGCTCTCTTGGGGCTAGAGGAGATGTCTGGATGACTGGCTTAGATGGGCACACCTGCTTTGATCACAGCCACAGTTAAGGGAGGTGACTCTACTCTACACACCTCATTTCTGGGTCTGCAGTAATGCGTACGGTCAGGAGAGCACTACCTCCGTTCATCTGCCTCCTGGAGCTGCCTCGTTCTGGCTCCTTGTGCAGTCAGTGGAGGGAAGTAGATGTGACACATACAGGGTGCATGAACAGCACAGGGAATCGTTCCAGCCACTTTGGGATTACTTTGTTAACACACCAATTTGCTGATACTCTAATTCCACATGGCAAGCCCCTCGGTCAGTACCTGGGAGCAGATGAGAGCCATGGGGTGCACCAAAGAAACAAGAACAAAGCTTCACAACACCACTTTCTGTTTCCCTGACCTGCCTTTCCCTTCTGGGACCTGAAGTGAAGCCAGTGATTCAAAGCTCTGCAGCCTTCTCCCATACACCTGGGCTTCTCAAGCCAACAGGAGAAGACCATTTTATTTCTTAATCATGAAGGTGGTTAGTAACTGCTATAGAATGTATCTGTTCCTTAGACTCTGGGCCATGACAGACTGCACACACCTTATCAGCTGCTTCTTCCTACCTCTCCATCCTTTTCTGCCTGGCATTTTATCAAACAAGGCTGGGGCTGCCTTTTGCACACAACTTGAATTGATGAGAGGAGAGAAATGACAGGGGGAATAGCAACAACTGTTGACTCAAAACAAATCTCCTATTGAAGACCATATCCATCCCTCCTCCAGGTTGTCCTTCTACACCCTGGGTCAGCACTGAAGACAGTTGGGGTGGGGTGGACCAGCCTGGGACAATCCAGCACAGCTAATTTTGGAAGTTGCCCCATTGTGTGGCTCATGGACAAGGAGGAGGGAACTGGTACGGGCAGGGAGCGGCCGTGGCGGTGGTGGGGAGCCTCGTCGCCTCTTTCTAAGACAACAATAGCTGAACGCAGCTGGAACGCAGCTGGTGCCCTCCCCCTCACTTTCCCCCCCTGCCCCTCCAGGGCCGTTTTGAAAGGCAGCGGGAATGCTTTTGAGACTGCGCCAGTGGTTGGACTGGCATAGGAAACAAAAGCAGGAAATTCTGTTCCCCCGTAGATAGTGTCTCGGCAAGGATTACAAAGCTCCAAACAGACAAAACACGAGAGAGAAGGCGAGCTGGGGGGGTCTGGGGGACGACGGGCGGGAGCAGGGTTAGAATAGAAAGGAATTTGCTCTGAAGAGACCGTTTATAAATAAATTCCTGGGCTGGCCCAGCCGCCGTGGCGCGTGCTCCAATTCCCACACGTGCCGACCCCTCCATGCTTCGCTGCTCCTGCTGCTCACTGCACTCAGCCCTGGCCAAGTGACCCCAAGGCACTGCAGCCTCCAGAGCTCTTATCTGGGGGCAGGAGGTGAAGCGACACTACCCTGACTTAGCCCCAGTCCTGTATCTCGCCCATGGACACGTGCTCTGCCGCTCTCATCCTAAGAGCCTTTGGGAGCCGTTTGGTGGCCTTTTGTGAATGCTAAACCTGAGAACACATTCAGCCCTTTCCTCTTCTGTCACCCTATTTCCACCTCCCATTTCACCATCTCCTAAGCTGATCCTTGTCCAATTCAAACCCTAATGCCTGAGCATCTCTTAGGGTGAAAATTGCTGACCTCAGTTCCTTGCAATCACCTTGCCCATCTCTTATCATTTTTGAAAGCCAGTGTGCTTCAGACCATAGTTCAGAGGAGATCTAAAAAGACATCTAGTTGCCTATCTCCCACAGGTTTCAAGGGGACTCTAGGTGTGTAAATAGCCAGGTCTTGGCTCCTGAATGGTTCTTATACTTACAGTGAGACCTGTTAACAGTGTGCCTGCCAGAAAACAGAATATCCCCTCCCACCCCTGCAAAGACTTAAGAAAAGATAGAGGAGTGTTTGGTGAAGAGGAGATTTACCTACGGAGTCTATCCGCAGGGCACGCTGGAGGTCACTGATGGAGCGCACTGAGCCGCCACCCAAAATCTCATAAATGTCTTCAGGTATGGGATCCCCCTGCCAGACGACAAAAAGAAAAGGGAGAAACAAGTGTTAGAGAGATGATCTGCAAATACTAACTGTGTCATGGAGAGGGAGTGGGGAGAATAAAGCATGGAAGAGGTACAACAGAACCAGCAAAATGCAAAGATATGCGTTGCCTTGTGTTGGCTTTTATAAACCTTGAGGGCTTTATGCCTCATGAAGGCACTAGCCTGAAACCTAAGCAAAAGCAAGAGATTCCCTCTTGCTGCCTCTTGCAAAGCTGTCAGGAGATTGAAAAAGCCAAAAAACACCTGGGGTGTTCAGCAGAGCCCCAAACACTATGCAAGCAGCCAGCAAAGCTTCCTTCTCCGGTGCTGTATGACTTCTCC
>NW_008692412.1:9048-14485 GCF_000695815.1 Acanthisitta chloris
CCTTACGCTATCAGATAAAACCTTCCCAATATTTCCCTCTGTTATGAAACTCCCTCACAGGCTTTGTCAGTTATTGTGTGTGTGTGCGTGTGCGTGCGCGTGTGTTTTCAAACCACAGAGGCCCAATAATATACATCATTTGCATACTCTTTTTTACAGAAAAAAAAGGTGGGGGTGGAGAGGAAAATTGACCTTCACAGCTGAGGCTGCTCCAGCATGAGCCCGTGGTGAAAGGCTGCAGGGAGGTGGTGGGCTGAGGAGCTGATTTGGAGGAAGAAACATGGGAGTTTGTCTGTCATTGCATACCAGCACCAAGAAACCTTAAGTAAGCAGGTTTAGCAACATCAGAGGATGGGCCAAATCCAGAGTTTGTGCAGGCAGGTGCAATGCCATCAGTGTCTTGGGAATTCTACTCTGGCACCAGGCTAGAGTGGGCCCCAGTGACAGCACTTAATAGGACTACAAAGGAGCAGTGTGGGAAAGCAAGTGCTGATTAAAACATACTTCGGAAAGACTAGAAAAAGAGACGGAGGAAAGGACTGGCCGAAGTGTTTGCTTAGCTCCCAGCTCTCTTCATTCAGGGCTACTCAAGCAGAAAAGCTGCTCTTTCAGCCGGGTGCTGGATGGCGTCTGAGCCACAACCCTACACATGCCCCTGTAACTGAGAGGAGAACTTGGCTCGTGTGCTTCTGAAACACAGGGATTTTCATGTGGGATTTTATGGGCAGTTGGTGGCATGTGTGTGGTCCTTCTAGTGTACAGCTATTCCCTCCCTGCCTGCGTGCAGAGCAGAACATTTCCCTTCTGCTTGGAGTTGAGAAAAACCACCAGGCAGGTGGTTAAATAGTGGCTTTAAACATTGAGGGCTTTAGCCTAAATTTGCAGCCACTTTTGGGTGACTGCTTGGGCTTGCCAGTCTCACAGACATACCTGTCCCTTGGTCACCTGCCGTTCGTTTCTATAGCAGGGCAGTAGGAGTGCTCCCTCCTCAGCCCTGCTAGCCCTCCCTCTAATACTCTAACTTAAACTAGGATGTGGTGGCTTGAAAGCTGCTGCAGCCCAAGTCATGGGGCAGAAACCTCCTGGGAGAATTGCAGAGCAGACAACACTAGCGTCCTAAACCTCTGCAGCCAGATCCACCAGACAGCTTGAGTCAGATTGAACCTCCCTGCCCTGCTCCATCCCTGTCACTGTCACATCTCACCACAGATCTGGCTGTCTGCCTGCAGCAAAAAGCAGATTTTACATCCCCAGGCATTAATTCCTCAGTCTCCAAGGGAGAGGGAAGCAGCATCAGTGATGAATGCACAGCAAGAGAGAGACTTGTATAATTCAGGGATCACTGAATAGCTGCGAAATGAAGATGCCTTCTGACAACTCCTGCTGCGTGAGGAAGAAGGGGACCAACAGCCCAGCACCAGAGAGGCTCTGCAGCACTTCCCTGTCTTGTGCCACACACGTTTACTGGAAAAGGGATCATTTGCAATTCCCGGTACTTGCAGACAGAGCTCAGTGCTGGGTGGTGAAATTGCAGGCTTTTAATGTTTGCACCTGTCAGCCAAATGCATCTGTGTACAAATGCTGCTCTGCACGGATGCCCCTGGTCCTTCCTGACACTTAATACGTGTAGGAAATGGAACTTTATTTTAAACTCCAGCACTTGTTGGGGGAGAGCGTGGGCAGGTGTTACGAGACTTGTGACTTTGGAAGAGAGCTGGAAGGTGTCACCTTGCTAACTGAGCTGAGTGAACAGATACGAATCAGGGATTGCAAATACAGGCCCTCAGGAGCTGAATTTCTGGGGTCTGCCTGTAGGAATAAGCTCCACTCCCTGCTCACAGCAGAGTTTTAGATGCCAATTTTTTCTTGTTGCAGATACTACCAGCATGGCTATGGTGTAACACCAGCCCACATGGCTCATAAGCCTGTCCTCCTCCCCCATTTTTGTAAGGCAACTCTGCCAGTGACAACTGCAAGCCTGTGAAGCTCCTGACTTTACCCTTGTGCTGCAGAACCACGTCCAAGGTTGGCTGAAGAGCAGCTACACAACACATATCCTAAGCTGCATGCCTTGCCATTGCACATTTTGGGGTCTGTCACTGGGAACAGCTGTGCCTCTGGCCCCCTGCTCCCAGCCTAGGAGGCTCTGAGATCAGGGCACCACACACACCCAGGCTCAGGGGACTTGTGATGATGCGACACAGGGAAGCAGAGGTCCATCAGCCATCTCCACCTGATCTCATGGGGTCAGAAAGTAGAGGAGCATTGTAGAAGGTGGGATCCCCAAAAGACCAGCCCAAGCAGCTGGTGCTTTTTCTGCTTAGCAGCTCCTCTGGAGTTATTTGTCTAACACAGGTTAACAATCTCCTTTTTTAACTGTGCGGCAGATCAAAGAAGACTTTTGTCTCAATGGACTCTTGGCTGGCTGTCAAGTGCCCCAAGGCCTGGCCTCGTATTCCTGCGAGGCCCTGAATTCCTAGAAGAAAGTAAGTTTGTTCTTCCCTCCCTGCCTCCCTCCCTGCCTCCCTCCCTCCCATTCCTGACTCTCCCCTGAACTGCAGGGTCACCCCCCAATCTGCCAATCTCCTGGCAGTGACATCCACTCCCTCTCTTGAGCTGGCTGCTGGCACTTGAGGGGCAAGCTCCATGGTACACCTGATGGAAAGCAGCAGAGCTCCTGGGCAGGGGCCATGCCTGCCCAGCAGCTGCCCTGTGCTATGGCTGTGATGCCAGGGCCTCTCAGCACATCAGCTTTGCCTCCCTCCTCCCAGATATCCAGGAGCACTGTTTGGCCACTGCAAAATGTTGCAGGTGCAGCAATGCCCTGCAAACAGGACATTCCCTTGTTCCTGCTCCCCACACATACATTTTCCCTAACCTCACCACCTCTGAAGCTTTCTGCCAAGATATGCTTTTGAGCACCAGGGATGCTGAAGGGTTCCCTTGACATCAGCTGCTGCCAAGGTGGTGCAAGGAATATGCTGGGCTGTGCTCCAGTCTTCCCTACAGCAAGGGTTTCAGAGTCTTGCCTGAAGGTGTGTCTCTCAGTAGCACAGCAGGTACGGAGGAGGAGGGAGCAAAGATTGTACAACCAGCAGGGAAGGCAGACCCTCAGGGCTCAAAGAAACCAGCCAAGGTGAGGACTTCTCCATTTCCCTTTTCTGAGCTGGTTTGTCTACACACCCACGTGTGACTGCACACAGAAGGAGAGAAGGGTAGCAGCAGCAGTAGTCCAAGGCAGGGGAGCACCCAACTATCTGCTCCTCTGCCCAAGAGAGGAGGACTTTGTGAGCACCTCCACACAAGGGATCTTGGCAGCAGGGTCTCGAATGATCAGCCAGGCAAAAAATCCCAAACAAACAGCATTTTTTAATTCCCTCTGAAGCTGATGTGAGCACGCCAAAGGAAGACTCCACCGCATTCCCTGGCAGAGAGCAAGACCAGCAGCACCTGCCACCAGCCCTCCCCTGGCACAGGGCTTCCACGCTTCCAGCACCACTCCTGGCTACAGGAGGATCCCAACATCTGCCTACCAGAGGACCCTGCAGCAGGCAGAACCCTCTTTACATGAGCCCTTTCCACGTGGGATGGTGGCTTGTGTTTTTCCCCTTAAAATAATCAAACAACGTTTGATCTAGTCCACATTCCTAAAACACAGCCAGACCTACCCACCCTTTTCCCATTTCAATGGGGACTCCACTGCTCCTCCATGCTCCCCCCACACCTCCCCTGTGAGGGCTGGAGGCATTTCCCCTCCCCCCCCCGGGGTTGGCTGTGTACTTGGCAGCACTGGAAACAGTGCAGGAACCCTGTCATTCTCTCCTGCTGCTGCGCATCAGCTGATGGTGAGAGGGAGGCAGGGACGACTCGTCTGGCTCCTTCCACGAGCTCACCCCAGACGTGTCATCCATCCCGGCTTCCATTGCTTTGTCCTTGTCACTGCCTCATGCTAGGGAAACTATGGAAGAACGCTGGAGCTTTGCAGCAGGAAGACGCAATGGGGAGCTGGGCTGAGGTTATAAGCAAGCACCCAGCCGCACCCCATTCCTCGGGAATTCCAGAAAGCCCTGCCAGTGGGGCTTCACCCCAGCACTACCATGGCTCAGCCCATCTCTGTAAATGTTGCAAGGCAACTATTACAGCCCGCGGGGCAAATGCAAATCAGTTTAGCATCCTCGCTTCCCAACTGGCAAATACCTTCCCGCTGAGGCTTGTACTCCCTCCGGCTGGAAGAGCTCCAGGGCCCTCCAGCTCCAGATGGGTGTTGTCGAAGAAGAAGAAGGACTCAGGAGGCTCCATCTCCCCCTCAGGCTTCTGTTGGTCAGGAGAGCTACTGCTCCCCGTGCACCTTCTCTGGCAGGGCTGGGGAGGAGGAGCAAGCCCCATTCAGAGGATGACTATGGTTCAGAAGCCTGGTAGGAGCTGTGCCCTATGTGCCTGGTGTAGAGGGTGCCACACACTGCCCTCAAAGTGGACTGACTGCGGGCAGAAGCATCTACCCAGGCTGAAAAGTTCTTGCTTCCCTGGTCATACAATGAACAATATCACAATTCCTCCCAAGAAACCTAGGGCTGGAATTCCCAAACTCTAACTCTACTAGGCTATCATAGAGCTGTGCAGTATTTCAGTGTGATTACAGCACTGAACAACAGCCCTCTGGGATCAGACCCTTCCATCTTCACCCTTCCCCGGCCCCAGCCATAGCTGATGTTTCATGCTGCATGGGGGAAAGAGATCTAAACCATCCAAAACTGAAATGCCATCCTCTGCCCCAAACAAACATAACCACTGGGCAGCCCACAGCTCTAACTGCTTCCTTCTGTGGCTTGGGCAAGGGCAAAATGGGCTCATAAGAAGGTGACATGATGCTTCGCACCCAACCTCTTCCTTGGCACGCCACGAGGGATGCACCCACTCACACTGCCCAAAAATGGGGAAGGAAAAGAAAGAAATTATGCATAGGGAGGGAAGTTTTGGTAGAAGGATATTTCCTGCCCTTGACAACCCCCAAGTTACAGATGATGGTTTTGCCACCTTGGGTAGAGTTGAAGTGGGAACTGAGCACTGCGTGGGAATGATAGGGGCTTTCTGATCCCCTCAATCTGCACATGACCAGATGACAAAATGTGGCCGCAGAGGTCAAAGGATTTGGGATTTTGGGGGCCCTTTTCCTCACCCATAGCTCGGGATGAGGCTTTGATTTCCACATAGCGAAACTGTAGAGGGTTGGGGTGTTCATTCATCAGCCAAATCCACCACCTGACCCCCACCCTCTGCCCAGCTTCCTCCTCAGCAGAGTGTTCAGGACTGCAGGACAAGATGCTTGTGTGGCCATGCAAGAACAGCAGACACTCTCCTCCTGCCTCTTCCCATGGCTCCACATAGGAGCACCCCTTGCTATATAACCATGCCACTCGGTGTCAGTGTCTTTACCCAC
>NW_008692413.1:0-323 GCF_000695815.1 Acanthisitta chloris
CACCCCCCAAAAATCCACCCTGAGCCCCCCTGATCTGCCCCAACCCTCTTTTTTGGGGGGTCCCTTTGATTTTTGGGGGTCCCCTTGATTTTGGGGGGGATCTCCTTGATTTTTTTGAGGGTCTCCTTGATTTTTTTGGGGTTTCTCTCTTCTCTTTTGGGGGGTCCCCTTGGTTTCAGGGGGTCTCTCTACTTCTTGGGGGGTTTCCCTTAATTTTGGGATTTCCCTTAATTTTGGGGGTTCCTTCTCCTTTCTCGGAGGGTTTCCCTTAATTTTGGGGGTTCTCTCTCCTTTTGGGGGGATTTGCCTTAATTTTGGGGGTT
>NW_008692413.1:384-738 GCF_000695815.1 Acanthisitta chloris
GGGTTTCCGTCTCCTTTTTGGGGGGATTCCCTTAATTTTGGGGGGTTCCCCCTTAATTTTGGGGGTTCTCTCTCCCTTTTGGAGGATTTCCCTTAATTTTGGGGGTTCCCTCTCCTTTCTGGGGGGATTCCCTTAATTTTTGTGGTGTCCCCTTTAATTTTGGGGGTTCCCTCTCCTTTCTGACTTGTCCCCTTTCATTTTGGGGGGGTCTCTCCCCCCTTCCCCCTCTCTTTGTGCCTTAGACCTGAATAAATGCTGACTGTGACCCCTCTGAGTGTTTTTGGGGGGTCTGAGCCCCCCGAACTGCATTTCCCGGGGTGCCCTGGGGGGTCACGGGGCTGGGGGGACCCCCCA
>NW_008692414.1:0-10294 GCF_000695815.1 Acanthisitta chloris
CGCCCCGGGGCGGCACCGGACACCGCGGGGCATGGAGCGTCAGCGCCCGCGATGCGTGGAGCTCCGGTGGCCTGGGTTACCGAGCATCAGTCCCCCAGTCCTTGGAGCTCTGGTACCCCAGGTCTCTGACCCCCACCGGCATGTGGAGCTCCGGTATCCCGGGACATGGAGCTCTAGTATCCCGGGGAATGGAGCATCAGCCCCGCTGGGGTGGAGCTCTGGTACCCCAGAGCATGGAGCTCTGGTACGTCGGCGTATGGAGCATCAGCCCCCCTGGTGTGTGGAGTTCCAGTATCCCGGGGCATGGAGCTCTGGTACTCCGGGACATGGAGCATCAGTCCACCCACTGCTTGGAGCTCTGGTACCCCAGGTCTCTGGCCCCCCAGTGCATGCTGCTCCAGTAGCCTAGTCCTGTCACCGTGGTGCATGGAGATCTGGTAGCCTAGAGCATGGAGCATCAGTCCCTCCAGTCCTTGGAACTCTGGTACCCTGGGGCACAGAGCATCAATCCTCCCAGTGTGTGGAGCTCCTGTATCCCAGGGCATGGAGCTCTGGTACCCCCGTGCACAGAGCCCAGAGCTCCTGGTCCATGGATACCTCATAGCCTGCAGTACAGAGCCCCAACACCCAGTGCATGGAGCCCTGGTACCCCCATGCACAAAGCCCTGACTTCCCAGTGCATGGCGGTCTGATACTCCAGACCACCAGTCCCCCTGGTGCATGGAGGCATCCCAGAGCCCCAAGCCCCACAAGGCATGGAGGTCTGGTACTCCAGGACATGAAGCATCAGTACCCCCAGTATATGGAGCCCTGAGTCCCTAGTGTATGGAGCTCTAATACCCCCATGCATGGAGCCTAAATACCCTGTGCATGGAGCTCTGACACCCTTGTGCATGAAGCTCTAATACTCCCATGCATGAAGCCTAAATCCCCTTGTGGTTGGAGCCCAAATCCCCTGTGCACATAGCTCTGACACCCCAGTGCACAGAGCCCCAATCCCCAGGTGCACTGAGCTCTAGCACCTTGAGGCATGGAGCCCCAACACCTCCCTGCCCATGGAGCCCTGGTACCTCAGTGGATGGAGCCTCAGACTCCTCCTGAAGAGGGCTCAGGTACCTGCAGGTGTGGAGCTCTATTTCCCCATGGCACAGAGCCCTGGGCCCCTGCCTGGACCCTTGCAGCTTCAGAGAGGAGCCCCTTGCCCAGGGGTTACACCTCCAGCACCCTCCAGTCCTGCCCAGCCTTGCAGAGATAACAAACTCTTTAGGAGTTCACTATTTCCTGCTTTCCTGTCCCTCATCACCTCATGTGAACTTCTGGAATCTCATTGTGTGGTTGGTAAACCGTTGGTTGGGCTGACACCCGAGTGGGATGATAACACAGCCCTGGGGCCTGGCCCAACAGCTCCTGCTGTCACTGACTCCTGCAGCAGGTCAGGGTGATCCCACAGCTCCTATCTCCCATCTCCCGCTGGTGAATGCCGTTTGGCCATGCAAAATCCATTCAGTGAGTTCTGATCTCCTCTCACATTAGCAAATAGGCCTTGGATCTGGTCCAAATCCATCTGGGCACAGCTCACTGTGGAAAGCAAAAGCAGTTTGACTCCTAGAATGGTTTGGGTTGGAAATGACTGTAAAATTCATCTGTTTCCACACCCTGCCATGGGCATGGACACCTTCCACTAGCCCAGGTTGCTCCAAGCCCTGTCCAACCTGGCCTGGAACACTTCCAGGGATGGGCCGACACAGCTGCTCTGGGCAACCTGTACCAGTGCCTCACCACCCTCACAGGGAAGAATTCCTTCCCAATATCCCATCTATCCCTGCCCTCTAGCAGTGGGAAGCCATTCCCCCTTGCTCTGTCTCTCCATGCCCTTGTCTCAAGTCCCTCTGCAGCTCTCTTGGAGTCCCTTTAGGCACTGGAAAGGGTTCTAAGGTCTCCTTGGATCCTTCCCTTCCCCAGGCTGACCAATCCCAACTCCTGTTGAGCTCTGCTGCCAAACAGCCTGTGCTCCCTTCATGGCCTTTCCCTTACAGACTAAGATTTTCCCTGAATTCAGATTATCTCTTTGGCACCAGAAAAATGCTCTCAGGCAGCTGTTCCAGTGAAGCAAACACGGAGGAAGCACTGAGCCTTCCAATGGAACAGAGGCTCCACAACCCACTCACTCCCTGGGATGAGCTGGACAGGTTTCTCCTGTGACCTTACCAGCACTGGACAATGAGGTATTCCCACAACTCCTCTTCCTGGCAGGTGGAAGTGATGATGGGATTGATCTGCCTACTTGTGGAAATAAACAGGAGCTTATTTCCTGGGAAAGGGCTGTTTTGGAGCAGTGCCAGCACCAGGCAGCTCTGCTCCTGCCTCTCACTAGTGGAGGAGCCAAACCCAAGGGTCTGTCACCCCTGTCTTGTTTGTATCACACTGTCATTATCAGGAGACTCTACTGCATATTCCTTGAGGCTGAGTGAGCTTCCCAGGCCCCTCGTGCCAACAGATCCCTGGCAAACCAGCAGCTCTCACCAGGATGAACTGCTGAGTGCTCCCACCACTCCCTCCACATCCCACAGCCAGGGGATCTCTCTCTCCTCCTTGGCTGCAGCATCATTCCCACCATCAGCTCTGCCAGGGAGGGCACAAAGGTCACACCAAATCCGACTTCCAGCTGCCAGAAATTGTGCCACCTGTTTATAAAGCAACATTTCTGTGATCTCTGTCAGAATTCTTCTTCATTTACTCTCCATTCCAAAGGCTCCCAAGTGCAGCCACCGGCACAGAGAGGGTTGGAACAGCCCACAGAAAGCAGTTTTCCCTGTCATTGTTCAACCTTTCAAACAACAGTGCTTACTCCTACTGCAATTTCCATCTGCAAAGAACTTTCCTAGGACCCCTTTCCAAAAGTGATGTCAAAGGGCTCTGGAATATCAAGCAGGAGGCGACTCCACATCCGGTTGTGGCTCGGAGAAGCTCAGGGCTCATCTGTGCCAGAGGAATCATCACCTGGAATCTGGGCCCTCCTGAGAGCACTGTGGCAGGCTAACACTGGTTTTGCTTCTTTTTTGGACACAGAGGCAATCACTGATTTAAAAGTGCTTTGAGTTCCTGATGGGAGAGATGATATCAGCCAAGGAACACAGAAAGTGGGAATATAAAGCTTGGGAACTAGCTCTAATCAGCTTAACCAGGCAATTAGAGGAGCTGTGCTGAGTCTGGAAGGTTCTGCTCTATTCAGGATTTGAAAACTTCAGTGTGAAAGTGGAACAAAATGCCCCAAATTTCAACACAAGGGGGAAGGAGAACTGAAATGTCCTTGCAAAGTTGCTGGAACATTCCCTTTCAGTTTCAGTGAGGAAACTCATGCACTTTAAACCTTTTTTTTTTTTTAAAGAAATCCAAATTTGAAATCTCTTATTTCAGTAGCAGAAGAATGCAGCTCTCCAGCCAGATCCCTGGCCTTGGGATAGGAGTGTTGGAGCTGGTTTTGTCCCCAGTAAAAGAGGGGAAAGCACTGTGATGCAGCTCTGCCTCCCACAGACCCACACCAGCACCTCCTGCATGGGTTGGATCAGACCCTTGGAGAAGGCACAAAACTCCTCTCTCTCCTCTGGCCCAGCCTGGAGTTTTTGCCTGATCCAGAGCTAATGGATTTGGCACACATTCCTCACTGCTGGCTTTTATCAACTAGCCCTTTCAGATGGGAATTGTGCTACCAAGCTCTCCTATCATCCAGAAGGGTGTTAAGTGACTCCAAGAGGGACAAAGGCACTGAGACCTGCCAGATTGCCTCTCTCCAGAAGCTGGGAGGCAGTTTTTCCTCCCTCCTGAAAGACCACAAGCTTTTGGCTATGGATCCACTTTTCTGGGGATTTATATAATCCAGACTAGACTTTGAGCAACAACACCACTTTACACGGTGGAAGGGGATAGAAAGCAA
Organism: Acanthisitta chloris; assembly: GCF_000695815.1. NCBI lineage: Eukaryota > Metazoa > Chordata > Aves > Passeriformes > Acanthisittidae > Acanthisitta > Acanthisitta chloris. The sequence goes on from NW_008692414.1 coordinate 3,935, forward strand.
ACGGAGTTTGGTGTTTAAAACAGCCATTTTCCAAAGGAAAAAAAAAGAACCTAAAATGGGATTTCAGCTCTTCCCTTAGAGCTGCTGTTAAAGCCTGACAGTTTAATTCAAGGGGCACTGCTGTGTTGCCTCCTGATAACATACAAACCCATCAAATACTATCAGAAAACAAAAGGAAAAGTCCATTTCCAAGTATTCTAACTGCTAAGAGAGATGGAAAACAAACCATTTAAACCGAAAGGCAGTTTTTTGGAGGCTGAACAAGCAAAGTAACTCTTAAGAGGGTAAAAGTGTGTTTAGTTTGTCAAGTTTCCCAGCGCTGAGGATGCCAGAGGATCCCTGGGGAGGGATTTCCCAGCTGCCTGTACTCAAGGGGCTGCTGGACCAAAAACCACTTCCCAGCACCCCCAAACTTGCCTTCCCCCCAACCCCATTCAGTGCTCACCTTCCAAAGGTCTTTCTTCAGCTGCTGAAGTTGTGGTTGCTGCAATGATGTTGTCACTGGGAAACAAAAGGTTCTCCAGCCTTCAGGAGATCCCTGTCCTGTCCTCTTTGTGTGAAACCAGGAAGGTTGGGAAGCAGTCCATAATGGGAATGTCCATAATGTCATTTGGGAAAGGCTGGAGGTGGCAGGTCTGGGAACTGTCAGCTTCCACTGGTGTCAGAAGTCCAACCACCTCCTTCTTGTAGTTATTAGTTCCACTTCTTTCAGTCAAATCCCAGTGTCACCCACACAGCTCACCCAAAACCCCCGTCTAGGTTTTGTAAGCCAATCCATGAGTCTCGCTCTCTCTCCTTGCTCCAAACTTCCCCATTTTCCCTTTTCCACATTCCTTGGCTTCCCATTGGACATGCACAGATGTTATCCTTCATCTCTGCACTCAATGCAGTTTGCAGGGCATTAACCTTGGCTCTCAGTGTTGGGAATTGATCTGCTGCTTCCCAATCCCATGCCTTCAGCTCCCCCAATTGTTGCTCCCTGGAGACTAATTTGCCACTGAAGTAATCCATTTGTGGCTGCAGGATTTGAACTCAAAGCTCCATTTTTGCAGCCAGAGACTGTAAATGCAGTCAGGAGGGTGGGTTTTTTTGCCATGATTATTAGTTACATCCATTTTGGAAGCTTCTGTGCACGGAGGGTTAGATGACAGCGCAGCCTCAGGGGCAGAGCAGGGAGGCTCAGAGCCTCAGCTAATTGGGAATTATAGGCAAGAAAGAAATTCCTTGGACTCTCAGCCCGAGTAGATATTAAGCTTTTTGCATTTAGCATAATAAAGAGAGGAACATCACAGCATTATATCTCATCAGTCCTTTAGCATTTATGTCTTGCAGTTTGAGACAAGAAGCACCACCAAACCAGTTTGGCTGCTTCAGGTGCCTGACTGGGCAGTAAACTCCACTCCTGACCCAGAATGGTCAGATCCCAAACTGGACAACCTCAGACAAGAGGCTCAGGGTTGTTTTTAAGGGTAGATGTGGCCACTCTGTGCTCCAAGGTGGGTACTGGGGGCTGCAGGTTCCATCCTCACCCTTGTGTGTGCCAGTGGGCACAGCCTCAGGGCCTGGTCCCCACCAGCCCTGGGACAGCTGTGTGGAATGGGAAATCGATCCATGTTAAAAATAGTGCAGGGAAAACTAAGTCAGTTTTCACCCAGGTCAGCCCTGTGAGCTGTGAGGCTGTCCCACAGCAAGGTGTTGTTCCTGCGGTTTTCAGATGAAATCACAGAAGGCACTGCTGAAAAATTAGTTTATTTTACTTCATTAGTTCTCATCACTTGCAAATATGTACAGCTTGGGAAAGGCATTGATTTAACATTCCTTATATTATCCAGCTCTAACACTATTATTCTTATTTAAATTTAAAGCAGAAGCTTTGTCATACTAATCCTTGATTATTTATTGCTTCACGTCCATTTACTATAAACAGACACGGAGTGACCTCACTCACTTGCTCTCTAGTGCAAAGTTTCCCTCCAGGACCTGCGCCCTGAGAGATATTTCAGTGAGGAATGAGGACTTGGTGTGCTGGGTGAGGGACAAACACTGTGGCTACTGAGAGCCGGATGGTTTGTCCCAGCAAATTCCAGAGAAAAAGGAGGGTTCTCAAACCTGGGAGCTGTGGAAGAAAAGAAGAGGAAGCAGCAGGCACGGGCCAGGGGCAAAAGGCATCCAGGACATTCCCAGTGTGTTCCCAAGTGCTATAAGAAGTGAGGAATCACAGCCAGGTGATGAGCTGTGACTCTGTGTGAGCTCAGAAGCAGCACAAAGCAACACCAAGTGTTGTTACCTCACAGCTGTTTGAGGATCTCCAGGAGCTGCAGCCATGGACTCCCTCCTCTGGTGGGATCTTTGCAGTGAAGTGCAGGGCTCAGGCAGTGCTGGCTGACTCAATCAGGGAATCACAGAGTCGTTAAGGTTGGAAAAGAACTTCAAAGTCACCAAGTCCAACCACCAGCTCAGCACCACCACCTTGTGCACCACTAACCATGTCCTCAAGTGCCACATCCACACGGTTTCTGAACACCTCCCAGGGATGGTGACTCCATCACTGCCTTGGACAGTCTGTTCCAGTACTTTATACCCTTTCCATGAAAAAAAAACCCCTAATATCCAACCTGAACCTCCCCTGGGGCAACTTGAGGCTGTTTCCTCTCATCTGTTCCCTGGGAGCCCATCTGGCTGCGCACCCTGTCAGTGAGTTGTCCAGAGCAGAAGGTCCCTCTGAGCCTCCTTTTCTCCAGGCTGAGCCTCCTCAGCTCCCTCAGCTGCTCCAGACCCTTCCCCAGCTCCATTCCTGTCTCTGCAGTCAAAGCAGCACTACAGCAGAGGTGCACCAGACCCAGCAAACAGGGAGTTACTGGTTTTATCTGTTGTCCTGGCTGCATATTCCCAGTCTTTACTGCACCACTGAGGAACAGGCTGGCCAGAGTCTCTCATACATTGAGCTGCCCACACACTGTTAAAACAAGGAGGAATGTTATGGATGAGCTGGAAATGCCATGATATCCTTGAAGGACAATTAGCAACATCACAAGACAGCTAAGAAATGTGGACTACAAACAAATGCCACTTGGACAGGGGTCCAGAGGCTTTGCCAGGAGTGAAATCCTGGCTGGGATTTCTGAGAGGTGGAGCAGTAAGAGCTGACTCAAGTGCTGTTCTTATTCCAATCTTATAGGATTACCTAGCTTCAGGAGACAGACACTGGGAATTACTGGGGAGGTGATTGCAGGTAGCATAAACCATGGGAACAGAGAGACCAGAATGTTTGGGATTACAGAATGGTAAGAAGCAGCAGCTGAAAGCCCAGAGCAGGCAGCAGCACAGCAGCTGGCACAGGAGCAGAGCCCTCAAGCAGCCCAAAGCTTTGCTTGGGAAGGAAGTAGAGCTGTTTACAGGTACAGAGCACCTGGATTCATCCCAAGGCAGCAAAATGCCATGTGGAAAGGGCATGTGCACTGTGGAAAACATTGGAGGGGTGGAAGTGGAGCTGCTGGTGGTGCAAACCACCTTGGAATCATGGAATGGTTTGGGTGGGAAGGACCTTAAAGATCATCTCATCCCACCCTCTGCCATGGGCAGGGACACCTTCCACTAGCCCAGGTTGCTCCAAGCCCCATCCAACCCGGCCTGGAACACTTCCAGAGATGGGGCAGTCAAAGCTTCTCTGGGCAACCTATACCAGTGCCTCAGCACCCTCACAGGGAAGAATTCCTTCCCAATATCCCATCTATCCCTGCCCTCTGGCAGTGAGAAGCCATTCCATGTGTCCTAGCACTCAGACCCTTGTCCAGAGTCTCTTTCCAGCTCTCTTGCAGCCCCTTTAGGCACTGGAAAGCTGCTGTAACCTTAATCCAATACTTACCTGAATGCTACCTGCAAATTTCCTTACATCACAACCTAGGGAATGTTTGCAGCTGGAGACGGAAGGAACTGAGCATGTTCTCCCTGGAGCCAACCCATCAGCTGGGAACAGGAGCACTTGTTTGCCCCCAGAACTCACCAGTTTAGGAAGAAAGGCAAAACAAGTTGGTGTCCGGAGTTCACAATGGAAATCAAATGTTAAAACAACAAGTTACAGGCAAACAAAACATGGGCACTTTGGGCAGGGCCTTCTGGCAGCTCTGAGCTTCCTGCCCCATCCCCATGGCTGCTCTTGGGGCATCCGAGCGAGCAAGGATTTGGGAGAGCAGGTTGAGTGGAAGGAACAAGAGGAATCCATGGCATTTTGGAGGTGATGGCAGAATTGTGGCTGTCCAGAGAGCTTTTCCAGCTGAAACAATCCTCACTGAAGTTACCATTTAGGGAAACAAGGAGAAGGAGAGAGGAGTAGAGGCTAAACCCTGAGCACGAGCCGTATAAACACTGGCCCTGTTGGAAGAGCAAGTGGTGATATCATGCAGACATCACACCCTTCCTGTGTAAACAGGAGTGCCAACATGAGAGGACATGCTGTGTAAACTGCCTGCCCAGCTGCTCCCAGCTCTGTGTGGCTCCTGAGCCTGCAGAGATCAGTGAGGCCAAAGGCATTTCCTAGGATCAGACTTGGGTGCTTTCAGGCACTTCCCAAGCTTCTCACAGCCTGGAGGAGACCAATTCTGTTAAAAACAAACAAAAATAGACAGAAAGATGATTCATATTGAGTATCTGCTAAGCTCTAACCCTAACCAGCCCTTCCGGGTCCTCACAAAGACACTTTTATGTCCTGCTTGAAAAATGAACCTACTCTTGTAGTTGATGTTTCTGAGCTCATAAACTTCCCTACTCCAAACACTAGTCAAAAGCTTTAGGAAAGGCTACAAATTTTTTTCCCCTGTTATGGTGTTCAGGCACTGGGATATTGCCCAGGGAGGTGGTAGAGTTGTTTAGGAGGTGTTTAGGAGGTGTCTGGATCTGGTGCTGGAGTATATGGTTTAGGGTTTAGGGGTTACAGCAGTGACAGGTTAAGGGTTGGACTCAATGATCTTAGAGGTCTCCTCCAACCTTGATGGTTCCATGATTCTATGAAATCCTTCTGCAGCAGGTGATTCCCTCTTATGGGATACTCTGGTCTCTCCTGCTCTCTCCCTGGGACTCTGTGACCCTCCTCTGTCTCCTCCAACAGCACAGAGCAACCAGACCATGAGGGTTTGGTGACATCCTTGATTTTCCTAGGATCCAGCAGAGTTCCCATGCTCAGCACTGAGCTCTTCAGGCCCTTTCTCGAGGAAACAAGCAAAAAGGAGCAGAAGGCCAAGGGTGTGAGATGGATAAGAATGTTGGTATTTTAATGAGCATTTTGATCGATGAATCCATGAGCAGATGGAGAAGGAATTCCGGAGACAACTCTTCCAGTGCCTGCACACCAAAACTATTTGCCTCCCTTTTTTCCATGGTTCTTGAACTACCTGAATGTGTACAACAGGGAAAGGACAGCAGCAAGAAGACTCATGGCAAACCTCAGCTCCCAGAGGGATTAATGGAGAAAGGAGTTTGGATAAGTGAATTTTTACAGTTCCATTGGGGTTTTGTCATCTAAAATTTGGGATTGAGGTCATGTGAAAGGAGGTTCTAATTCCAATTCTGTCTTCAGTTCCAATTCTGTCTACCCTGTGCCAAGGTCTGTCCATCCATGGGCCATCCCTGTTGTCACCTATAAAAGGTCAGTTGAGCTCTGAGCTATTGCCTTTCACTTGGCTTATTTTTACTGCTCAAGTATTTCTCTTCCCCTGGAATTAAATTCCTACAGAGGAAACAAAAAGCTTAACCCCGGGAAAAAAAAACCTGCTGGAACCTGGATTTTATTCCATGGAGCTGACAACAGATGGCAGTGAGACACCAGCTATCCCTGCAGAGAAGCACAGGGAGCTCTGGAGGAGGCACCTCTGCACCAGAGGCTCCAGAGGGTTTAACGACAATTAATGCTGTTTCCTAAATCTGTTTCTCCATTTTAAAATGCAAAACCACGGCTGGAAATTTCAGACCACTCTGGAGAAGGAGTTGGGAGCCAAAGGAACAAATGAAACGTTGGTGCTTTCAGAAAAAAACAATAAATGGTGTGTGCTTCAGGCTTCCAGTCCAAGTCCTGGATCCTGCTGGGAGCCCTGGGGACACCATGTGTGCTGCAAGTCAAGCCAGCACAGCTCCACTGCATGGAACTGCCGCTCCCACACTTCCACGGGAGGGAAACACAGCAAGCTGAGTCTGTGGGAGCTGCACAGACATTGCTGCTGGGATACACCACAGATAGGCCAGCAAACACCTCCCTGGCTCCAGAGGGCTGAGGCTGCTGCACTTCCATTAGTCCCAGCAGGAGCTACAAAATGATGTATCTGCTGACATAGAATCATGAAGTCAGGAAATGGTTTGGGTTGGAAGGAC
>NW_008692414.1:10323-12752 GCF_000695815.1 Acanthisitta chloris
ACACCTTCCACCAGCCCAGGTTGCTCCAAGCCCCATCCAGCCTGGCCTGGAGCACTCCCAGGGATGGGGTGGGGCAAGCTCCTCTGGGCAGCCTGTGCCAGAGCCTCAGAACCCTCACAGGGAAGAATTCCTTACCAATATCCCATCTATCCCTGTCCTCTGGCAGTGGGAAGCCATTCCCCCTTGTCCTGGCACTCCATGGCTTTGAGCACTTCCACATACTTATGCTTATGGATAAATAAAAACAATTCTCCTCCTCTGTCCCAGGAAGGATATTAAACACCAGATCACATAAGCAGGTGACAGGATTTGGAAGACAGTAAACCAGACAGTGTTAGTCAATGGTATTTCTCTCCCAGCATCTCCCAAATACAGATTTTGGGCTCAACCAACCACAGCAATATCATGACTCCAAAAAGATTAGGTTATCTCAATTTCTGGTCTCAAAAGGCACCAATTTGGTGCCCGATATTCCAGTTTTGTCACCATGTCATTAGCCAGTTAGGAGATTCTGTAGATTAGAAAATTCCTCATGTTTCCTGCTGGGATTAGGATCTCTCCCAGCCCACTCTCTGCCTCAGCTGGCCTACTAGTTGTGAATTTAGAGTGAGCACAGAAGAAATGCCTTTGCAGTGAAGGGCTGTGGCAGCAGCCAAGCCCTGGGGATAGTGCCTGGACCCAGAAGGTCCCAGAAGAGCACAGAACAGTGTTTATTGTGGGAAGAGTTGAATAAGGGAAGAAAACAACCCACAAACAATAGGCTTCAAATCTTGTTCCTATTTAACATCCAGAAATAAAGAGATGGGACAGAACTAAGATCTTTGCCTTGTTGCTAAGGGGTCAAGGCTCCATGGCTTGTTCTCTTGTGGTGACAGACCCAAGGCAGCAGGTACTGACTATGTCTTTGGTAGGAGCATCAGAAAGACTCTGCTGTTACTATTTTGTGCCCACAGACACATTCCTTCTACACAACCGCTTGTCATCTGTCAGCTTTGCCGCCTCCAGACTATCCAGTTGCTTTCCTAAGTACTCAACACACCAAGTACTATGAGCCAAACTATAACTTCCCAACAAGAGACTTGAAGCAGAAAACAGGATTGAAAATGTTTTGGCATGTTTCAAGCCATAAAGACTTGGGAAAAGTCAGGCATGGGTGGAATTGGAGGAGACAAAGCAAGAGCAAAGATCCGTCAGTAGAAGAGCCACTGTGCCAGTGCCACCACTCAAACACAGAGGCTTCAAAACAAGGGGGAAGGGTTACATGGGATATTGGGAAGGAATTCTTCCCTGTGAGTGTGCTGAGGCACTGGCACAGGCTGCCCAGAGCAGCTGTGGCTGCACCATCCCTGGAAATGTTCCAGGCCAGGTTGGATGGGGCTTGGAGCAACCTGGGCTAGTGGAAGATGTCCCTGCTCATGACAGGAGTGGAACTGGGTGACCTTTAAAGTCCTTCCAACCCAGCTCATTCCATGATTCCATGAGTCTATGACTTTGGAAATCTGCAGAAGGGGATCAGAAAAGAGAAGGACCTAGAGTTGTAGCTCCTGCCCTATCTCTGAGGAAGAAAGCCATGAATGTGCACCCTTTCTCCATGCCTCCCAGTAGTAAGTGACATCTCATAAACCCTTTCCAAAACACATTTGAAGCTAAGGATTCCTCACTGCACTTCTGCTGTGACTACTCACCATGACAGCCTTGTCACACACGTTCAGCTGTGGCTCCCCTGGCACCAAGGTCACCTTGTGCTGCTGGACAACCCCAGATATTCTCTCCATGACCTGTTGGTATTCATCACTGGCAAAACTGCAACGGGAAAGATATAGATGTTATTGGTGAGGCTTCATACACAACATCATTTCAGTGTCCACATCACCAGGCTGGGCCAGGAGACTTTTCCTGGACCATCATGAGGGAGAAGAGTGTGTAAACATGGTGTCAGCTGTCCACAGGTGTGCAGGGGAATGACACACCTGGGCTGATAGAGTTCAGAGGCTCTTCTCAGGGCAACAAGGATGGCAAATGGCTTGTCCTCCTCAAAACAGCACCTGGGCCTGGCAGATCATCTCAGCTTTCAAAACTGCTGGTCCCAGTGGCCCCAAACACCCTGTTTCCTCCTCAGGCAGATACTCTGTGAGGTCATGTCGATTCCTGAACGGAATTGTGTTGGCAAAGGTGTCCAAAATGTCCAAAGAAGGGCACGTTTGGGGTTGTCCTCGAGCTGTGCCTTAAGTGATGACCCAGGGAGACTTCCCAGACACAGGACAAACACTTTGACAGACATGTCAGTACAGAGATTTGCTGAGGCAACCCTGCCAGCATGTCACACCTGAGGTCACACCTGAGGCCACCCAGCTCTCCACACACTCATCCTCTACTCTTTCAAGTGTTCCCTGTAGCACCTGCCTCACATAGAGGTGTTTGTTGTAGGG
>NW_008692414.1:12768-14723 GCF_000695815.1 Acanthisitta chloris
TTTACAAGAGTGTTCTCAAGGGTGTCAAACACAACCTTTGGCCAGTGAAACTCCACAGTCACCAAGGAAAGGAACTAAAACTATGCAAACAGAAGATGGAGAAGAAGAATAGAAAGGACCTGTCCCAGGCAAGAAAACCTTCTCCATTTCGCAACACCCTGAGGTTCTGCCCCATCTACATTCCTCCATTGCAGCTTTGTTATTGCAAGCTAGGGCACATCTGTCATGCCTTGAGCCCTCAGACATGGTTATAAAGTACAAGATTTTTATGCACTGACTGCTCCAGTAGGTACTTGTTGAAGTGGCTCAGGGTGTACTTCACTAGGAGCTCAAGTGTTTCTAAACTGGAGGATTTCTACCCAATGGTCTCACTGGGTACATCATGTTAAGAGTCACTTAAAAAAACAGAGATAAAAGGAGGTCATAGAAGGCTGAAGAAGGTCAAAGGTTAGAGAAGGTCAAAGAAGGTTGAAAAAGGTAAAAGATGGTCAGAGAAGGTCAAAGAAGGTCAATGGTCAGAGGTTTGAGAACATCAAAGGTCAGAGAACATCAAAGAAGGAGAAAGTTGCAGAAGGTGGAAGAAGGTCAGAGAAAGTTAAAGAAGGTCAGAGAATTTTGCAGAAGGTCAAAGAAGGTTGAAGAAGGTCACAGAAGGTTAGAGGTCAATGCAGCTTGGTCCTGACCTTGGGCTCCCTCTGCTCTCAGTCCAAGCTGGCCACCAGCCCCACAAGCCAGCTAACTTCCTTCTCTGCAAAACAATCCCATTTCCAAGCCCAGTGATGTGCCAAGAGCTTCCAGTAAAGCCTATAAATATCCCATCCCAGCAGCCACCAGCTGACCTTAGGGTTAGGCTGGAGCTCTGCTCACACAGAACTGGAAGGGAAGGTGCAGTGACCAGCTGGAGCAATCCAAGCTGTTGCTCTCACACCCACCCTTGGATCCTGCTTCTGCATATCCACCCTGGAACTCAAACAGTCCTTGTGAAGCTCCTGAATTTCATAGAATCAGAGAAACCTTCCAGCCAAGGGCAATGAGGGCAGAAAAGGTCTAGAATCCATGAGGAAGGGCTAAGTGAGCTGGGGTTGGTTAGTCTTGAGAAGAGGCTCAGGGGAGACCTCATGGCTCTCTACAACTCCCTGACAGGGCTTAGAGAGAGGTGGGGGATGTCTGTCCTGCCATGGCTGCAGGGACAGGACTAGAGGGAATGCCCTTGAACTGAGACAGGGCAGAGTCAGATAGAATATCAGGAAAAATGTTTTCCCTGTTAGGGTGTTCAGGCACTTGAATATTGCCCAGGGAGGTTGTGGAGTCACCATCCCTGCAGGTGTTTAAGAGGCATCTGGATCTGGTGCAACCTAGATGATTCTCTGATGCTATGAATTTATAACTGGTTTAATCAATTGTTACACTTAGACACTCTAGATGTGAACTCATTGAATGCCTCCTCCTGCTGCCCTTGTAGCTCTCTGGCATTTATTTGTCACATCCTTGTGTCATCTCTCAGCCATTTAAGATTTCCTTTTGAGAGTGGACCCCTAAGATAAAATATTGCTGGTAACTAATTAAGCTCCACAGCAGCTTTGCAAATATTGAAGTGCTCAGTTTCATCCTTGGCAATGGCTTTTCAGATGTAGGACTCCAAATTAGCCACAATCTGGACAGAGCAGGGGAAAACACAGCTGTGCTCTGGATCAAAGGGAAACAATATGCTCTCAGCACTGCTGCTTTTTGCTCCCAATGTGCCAGTCCTGTCACAAGGAAAAAAAAAGTCCTTTGGCTGTAATATTAACTCCTATATTTATCCCCAGCATTGTTGCTCGTCAGCAACATCAGACAAGGGAATGCCATGGTATAACAACCTCGGCTTGAGTCACTGAAATCATGGAATGGTTTGGGTGGGAAGGACCTTGAAGCTCATCCAGTCCCACCCCCCGCCATGGGCAGGGACACCTTCC
>NW_008692414.1:14754-25687 GCF_000695815.1 Acanthisitta chloris
CACTTCCAGGGATGGAGCAGCCACAGCTTCTCCGGGCAGCCTGTGCTAGTGCCTCAGCACCCTAACAGGGAAGAATTCCTTCCCAATATCCCATCTGACCCTGCCCCCTGGCAGTGGGAAGCCATTCCCCCTTGTCCTGTCTCTCCATGGCCTTGTCCAATGTCCCCCTCCAGCTCTCTTGGAACCCCTTTAGGCCCTGGAGTATCTAATTTAGGCACTGGAAGGGGCTCTAAGGTCTCCCTGGAGCCTTCTCCTCTCCAGGCTGCACACCCGCAGCTCTCCCAGCCTGGCTCCAGAGTAGAGGTGCTTCAGTGCTCTAATCATCTTGGTGCCTTCTCTGGACTTGCTCCAACAGCTCCATGTCCTTCCTGTGCAGAGGACTCCAGAGCTGGATGCAGCACTGCAGGTGAGGTCTCACCTGAGCAGAGCAGAGGGACAGAATTGCCTCCCTCAACTTCACCTTGCTTTAACTCCCTCATTCAGGACACTCCTGTTTTCCAGTTGGCTCACCAGTGACAGGAAATCTTGGCCTGACCTCAGTTCCTGGTGGTTTTGAACTGCTCTCCCCTGTAGCTTCCACACTTTTAGATGATTTCAGTTTAGCAGAGGCTGAATCACTCCCCAAAAGCAAGAGAGAAACGACTCAGCACATCTGAGGACTCACCTCTCACAAGAGGACAAAGCTGACTCAAACCAAACCACATGGGTAGATTGTGCTCCAAGTCACACCCAAACACTAAGCCTTGTCTCAGTAGGGCTTAACATGCTCTTAAGCCGCCTCAACCTGTTGACACCAGCTTACAACAGATCTGATTGCAGCTGTCTCCCCTGTGGTGCTGCATACAACGGTGATGACCCCAAGGGCTCTCAGGTGTCACTCAGCACTGGGAGATCAGCATGGATCAGCTTCAGAGGCCCTGATTGAACACATGGACTATCACCCTCTTCCAGACATGTGTGAACTCTCCATGTGTAGCAGGGGAGTGCAGTGCCTGCAGGATGGCACCAGCTCCAGAGGTTCACCTGCAGCTACAGTCACCCACTTGGAGTCAGCAACTGAGAACTGTGGCCCTGGGGGTTGTTTTTCCTGTTCTGGTCCCATGGGGATCCCCATTCCATGGGGGCTGTGTTTCCTTTCTCAGCCCCATGGAAATCCTCATTCCACAGCAGTTGGTTTTCATGCCTTGGTCCTACAGCAATCCCCATTCTGTGGGAGTTGGTTTTCTTGCCTTCGCCCCATGAAGATCCTTATTCCATGTGAGTTAGTTTTCCTTTCTTGGCCCCATGAAGCTCCCCATTCCATGGGGGTTGGTTCTCCTGCTTTGGCCCTCTGGAGATCCTCGTTCCATGGCAATTGGTTTTCCTGCCTTGGCCCCATGGATATCCCTATTCCTGGCTCTGATCAGCTCAGTGTTTCTCAGATAAGATCCCATATCCATGGATTTGTGAAGTATTTCCTGCCTGCACAGGGGTTAAAAGTGCCTCCAGCCCTAAGCAAGTGCATTTTGAGACAGAATTTGCAAGAATGCCTAAAATCTGCATGTAAAATGAGGCTAATTACCTCGTGGTAATCAGCCTGAGTTGTTAAGGGAGCTGGGAACCTCTTCTACCTGGAGTTCCAGCCTTCCCTGGAATGTACATGCAGAACTGGGCTGCAAGGCAGGGTTCGCTGCATTCCCTGCTCCAGGGAAAAGCTGATATTATCTATACAGGTGAAGATCCACAGCTCACTGCCTCCAGGACGTGCTGCATTTGGTATTCCAGCTCAAGGATCTCGTGGAATGAGAGCTGGGAATAGCCCTGGAAGGAGGAGAGGGTGAGCAGGTGGTGTTATGAGGGGTTTGCTCAAAGAGATCCCTCAGCGTCCATGAAATTATTCCAGGCTCATACTGAGGGAACAGAGTGGCCAAAGTCCAGGGTCATTACACTAATTGACACTTTCCCTCTAGGAAGTCCCTGGAGGAGCAATCAGGGCTGGATGGGAGCAAAGGGTCCCAGGCACAGGTGTGGGCTCTGCTCCCTTCATTTGCTGTAATTGTGCCTTGGCAATGTGCTCCCTCCTTCCCTCCCTGCACAGCTCCAGGGAACCTGTGCTGCTGTTAACCCCAACCTGCCCCACACACATCCACGTTTGGGAGGAGGATGGTTTGCCTCACACTCTGCTTTTAGTCTTAAAACTCTTCATTTAATCTTAATTTAACCTTGCAGACATTGGGTTTTCACCCTCAGGTCCAATGGCACCTCCAGGTGCAAGGACAAGGCAATTCCCTGCTGTTGGAAATACAACCTCAACACCCAAACAAACCCAACAGCATTTTCAGCAGGTTTTAAAGGTGTGTTTTACCTCATCCTGATGATTTCTATATCAGCACAGCACCATGTGTCTATCCTGGGAGTGACGGGATCATGTTATTGAGAGGAGTAGAATACAATGGGAATTAGATATTATATATATTCCTGTAATTATATATAAATGGGACTCCCAGAAACCTGTCAAAGGGTTCTAGGACAGGTTGGACAGGGCTTGGAGCAGCCTGGGCCAGTGGAACATGTCCCTGCCCATGGCAGGGGTGGAATGAGATAAGCTTTAAGGTCCTCCCAACACAAACCATTCCATAGTTCTATGAACAGCAGCAACCAGATTTATATGAAGTTATGGGAAGAACATAAAAAGTGGCTAATGATACTTTACTTCCTTCTCCCTTCATTTTAATTCTCATGGTATCCCTGAATTGCAATTTTCAGTGTTATTCCTTCTTCAGGCCATGTTTAGAGGCTGTAGCATTGCCTGGACCTGTCTCTGAAGAAGAAGAAGATGATGATGCCCATTTCAAACTGCCTTTTGAAGTTGGTTCATGGAGCTTTTTCCTTCCAATATCCCTTTTATGCAGCACCACTCCAGCCTGGGCAGTTCCACAGCAGAACACCTGCAGGGGTTGGTCTGCCATGATCCACCACGAGTCACAGGTTGACCTGATGCTGTGCCATGATGCAGAGTGCTGGTCCCAGGGACTGGGAGTAGAGTAGCCATGGATCCAGAGCAGTTTGCCTCCATCCTCAGCCCCCAGGCTAGTGATTCTCCTCCACAGGTGTGTTTTTCTCCACCCTCTTCCCTTCCCCACTGCTCCCTACTGCTGTCACACCTAGCTCACCTCTTCTCCCAACCTCCCTGCATCCAGCATGCTTGATGCTCCATGGTTTTTACTGCCATTTTTGAGGCTCTTTATCCATAATTTCCACACTTTTAGTGTTCCTCAGTGCTAGCTCTTCTGTGGCAGCTGCTAATTCCCCCCTGCAATGCAGCTGGTACCATCTCTCTCTTTTCCAAGGTGAGGAGCAGCAGCTCCCCTGGGCAAGATCTCTTTGTTAGTCACATTTCCCCCTGTTTTGCACCTTCTCTCTCTCTCTCTCCCACAGCAGGTTTCTGCCCTGAGCAGTAAGGCAAGACTGGCAACTTCTCTATCAGATCCTTTCCCCTTTAGCTTCCCTTCAGGAGCTTCTTCCCTGTTTTTTTTCTGGCTCCATAACCACAGCAATTACCTCTCTGATGATCTCCTGAATCTTCCATCTGCTCCAAATAGGCACTTGTGAGCTCTCTTCTTAATTAATGTGTTCTCAAATCATTATGTTCATCAACCAACCCTTAGCACTGCCATTTTCTCCCATAATAGTAAAATCCATTGCCCTGAGTAAAACACAGCAATTTTCATGTTCATCACTCACTAAAAACTCAATGGCTCAAAGCAGAAGTTGCTACAAACCTAGAGGAACAACAAGGTGTGAGCAGGATGTGCTTACTCTGTGCTTCCTTGTTATTGAGGCTTTGCACCTCTGGCTCCAACTGACACAATTTCAGAGGTTTCTGATATAAATTCCTTTTGCAGCCTTGGAGTTAAAACACTTTTTTCTCCTTCAGGCTGCAGGAGGTATTTTGTGGAGTGTATTTTTAGCTGTGCCAGCTCTGATCTCTCTGTCTGTGTCTCTGTCTCTGTCTCTCTCTCTGGAGATATATATATATCATTATTATTAGTGTTTTCTTGCTTGGTAATAAAGTATTTTAGTAATTATGTCTATAAGCAACAATCTGACTTGGATCCTAAACCTGACAACTGGTTATAAAGATGTTGCCAATAGACATTTTGTCACCTGTAGTTTGAAAGGAGAAATGAGTTCTCTCTGTGGCACTTAGCAGACACACAATACCCCAAAGATAACAGAATGTGGTCAAGAAAAAGACTTACCAAATCTATTAGTTCTGCATTTGGATAAATTTGGTAACAAAAGCAGTTTGAGTGTTTTGCTATGAAGCAAAACCTCAGTAATTGCAGCTAGGGAGGAAACAAGATCCTGCTTGTACTTAAGGAGATGCTCCCGCTCTGTGTGCTGCCTGCACACAATCTGAGTTATATTTTACAGCTGAGAGCTATAAAAAAGAGCTGTTTTTATCCCCCACTGATCTAGACAATCTTTCAGATGACAAAGAGCCACAAACAGTTCACTTCCCACCACCAAGGGCCAGATAAGGAAGTAACTCTTACCCAAGTGCAGTCACATCACCACTTCTGGCAACCAAAATAGATTATTTACCAGTAGCTTCACTTCTTTGAGCTCCATTTCCCCTGGAATTGCAGATTCCTTATTACCAGCACCTCTCCAGCTGCCAATTTCCCCTCGCTGCTACCTGCAGGTGTGTTCCTGCCCTACCTCATCCTGCAGCCATGTAAACGTGTGACTTGTCCAAGTTCTCCCAAGGCCAGGACCCCTCAGTCCTGCCTCTCAGGGAGGCCTTTTGCCAGCAGAGAGGGAGATAAGAGCTTGGCAGAGAATCTATCTGATGCTACGCTGAGCATGTCAGCTACGAAACAGGGATCTTGCTCCATCCAGGCTGCTGCTGTGGTGATGCCACTGTGCCACCAGCCAGGCAAGCTCAGGCAGTGTGAGGACTCCTAAGGTGCATTTGGCACTGCCATCAATCCCTGCTAACAAAATCCAAAGGCTGTTGGATTGTTCCAGTCCAGAGTGGGAAACATCAGTAACCATCTAAACGGAAGAGAAGGTAACAGGGAGACCTTAGAGCCATTCCAGTACCTAAAGGGGCTCCAAGAGAACTGCAGAAGGACTCTGGACAAGGGAGGGAGTGACAGGACAAGGGGAAATGCCTTCCCACTGCCAGAGGGCAGGGCTAGATGGGATACTGGGAAGGAAGTCTTCCCTGTGAGGGTGCTGAGGCACTGACACAGGCTGCCCAGAGCAGCTGTGGCCAATCCATCTCTGGAAGTGTTCCAGGCCAGGCTGGCTGGGGCTTGGAGCAGCCTGGGCTAGTGGAAGGTGTCCCTGCCCATGGCAGGGGGTAGAATGAGATGACCTTTACAGTCTCTTCCCACCCAAACCATTCCATGATTCTACAATCTTCCCAGGTGAAGGAGCAAACACAACTGTGTCCCTTGGCAGAAACTGAGGAGCAGGAAGGAACCCAGCCAAATCCAGAGGGACAACAGCAGGAAGAAACAGCCAGAGGCCTGTTGGGAGAGCCTGTTCCCAAAGCAGATGAGGGCAGGGATGCGTGCACAGCCCTACATGAAGGGGAACATAAGTGCAGGGTGCCATATGGCTCAGCACTGCCAGCACATCCTCAACGTGCTGACAGGACCTGCCTCTAATTGCCTGACCAGTTCTTCTACTGCATGGAAAGTGCTCCTGTGGGAGCCAGGCTTCTGCTCATAGTCTGTGCAGGCAAGAAATTCAGTGAGCCATGGCAGGAAGAGGAAGGACTTGTCCTGCTTCCCCAAGAAACCCAGGGAAGAGCAACCTTTATGTGCTGCCCTAGATCTTGCAGGACTTGCATCTTCATCCATCTCTTCAGCATCCAACAAAGCCTGAAAGCTAAGCCCCATGTAATGAGATGACCTGGAATAGTGGTGGCCTTGGCAATGCTGGGTTAATGGTTGGACTTAATGATCCTAAGGATCTTTTCCAACCTTAAATATTCTCTGAATCTATGAAATTGTAGTAGAAATGAATGTCCTGCAGTACCTCATGTGCAGTGTCACAACCCAAAGGTATTCGAGATGAGCTGCCTGAGCACCAGCAGCCTGCAAGCACTGAGCTGAATGATTTCTAGGATTCCCTGGCTCTGGGATCTCTTGAGATCCTAGAACGAGCCCACATATACAGGCAGCAAATCCCTCTGGAGGTACATGTCATGCCTGACCTCTGTGGGCAGCACTGACACCTCTCACCTGTGGTTTTATGCGTGACCCCACTCCAAATTAATCCAAATTAAGAGATCTATCTGATTATTAATATCATGGGAGGGAGAAGGAAAGGCTGCAGTAAAATAAGGAAGAAATGAAATAAGAAGTGAGCAAAGCAGGCAGGGAGAACACAGGGACAGACAGATGCAGGCTGGGAGGAGGATGCTGGATTCCCTTTGGAGCTCCATTAGTGTCAGGACTCCCACCAGGCTCTCTGCCAAGGGGGATAATTAAGCTAAATAAAAATACACACCAGGAACAGCTCCACAAATGAGGATAATTTAATTACCACATTGGATAGAGGAGAGCCACTTCCCAGGAGTTTTCCATTGTGACCAGGGAGGAGACAATAGCAGCAGAATGTGCTGGAGAAAGGAAGAGTCATTTGCTAAGAAGAGGCTTTCTATTAGGGGCTGCAGAATAAACACCATCACAGCCTGCCAGAGCTGTGTCAGAGTCTTGCCATAAAATCCAATCAAAGCAACAGCCTGTGAATGGACCAAAAATCAATGGAGCCAGAGAAGTGATTGCAGATGTAACACTGGAATTTATCTCAATGCACAATGCATGGTGGTGGTAAGGAACAGCTAAATAACAGGGAAGCAGGTGTGCTGCAACGCCTCTTAGGGAAGAGCCTCTGCTTCAAATCTGAAGGAAACATGAACAGTATATATTTAGGGTTGGAAG
This sequence comes from Acanthisitta chloris, assembly GCF_000695815.1. Taxonomy (NCBI): domain Eukaryota; kingdom Metazoa; phylum Chordata; class Aves; order Passeriformes; family Acanthisittidae; genus Acanthisitta; species Acanthisitta chloris. The sequence goes on from NW_008692414.1 coordinate 21,696, forward strand.
GGACCTCTGGAGATCATCCAGTCCGACCCCCTGCCCAGGCAGGGTCACCTAGAGCAAGTGACACAGCTGACAAACACAGTAAGCAAACTATAGCTCACTTAGCACTGCCCATTTATTTGATTTTGGGGAAAAGAGTAATTTCTATCCACTCATCTTCCTAAAATAGAATCATGAAATGGTTTGGGTTGGAAGGACCTTGAAGATCATCTCATTCCACCCTCTGCCATGGGCAGGGACACCTTCCACCAGCCCAGGTTGCTCTAAGCCCCATCCAACCTGGCCTGGTACACTGCCAGGGACAGGAAAGCAAAAGCTCCTCTGGGCAACCTGTGCCAGTGCTCAACACTCTCACAGAGAGGAATTCCTTCCCAATATCCCACCTAATCCTGTTTAAGGCCATTCCCCATTGTCCTGTCTCTCCATGCCCATGTGAAATAAACTAGCTGTTAAACCAACCAGGACAAGGTTTCACTTGCAATCCCAACCCAGTGTCATTTCCCTAAGCTGCATTTACACCCCAAGAGCTGCTGTTTTGCTTCATTCCTTACTGCTGGAATGCAGTGGAAAGCAGAGCTAACATGAAGCTCCCAAAGAGCTTTATCCACTGTGTGATGCACCTCTAAAGTGCTCTGTTAAGTGAGAGAGAAGTGGAAATGTTTTCCCTCCCCTTCTCTCTCTAGGGCAAACACTCAGTGGGCAGCACAGGCTCAGCTCCTTTGAAAGGAACAAGCGAGTGTGTCCACTCAATTATTTAAACCAGTTGAGTAATTGCAGCCCTGTCAGCTCAGGAAACATCTCTCTCTCTCTCTCCAAGCTGCTGCACAAACCCATTTCTGTGCAGGCAGCACTAGTTTTCTCTTTATTTATTCCCACTCTCTCCCAGTCAGAGCCACTGGTGAGGGATGAGGCTGTGTCCCTGTCTGGTTTTGCTGCAGGGTAGAACTCGGGCAGTAAAAGGAGGGAGGGAGGTGGGGACACCTTGGGAGCTTTTTTGGAGGTGGCAGGTTTATTTGTGGGCTGTGACTACATAAATCCTTGCAGAAATCTCTCAGGGCATGGTGTGTGCTGGAGATAAATATTACAATAGTAGGCTTATAGGGAAATGGATTCAGACAGGCAGGAGAGCATGAGGAGGGAACAGGATTGGGCAGGAAGTCCTTTTGTTAAAGACCCTCTGGAGAAGCTCAGCAGAGTGAGGAGATTGGAAGGCTACCATGTCTAAATCCAGAGATTCCAGCACCACAGAGCATGCAAAGATCCCTGGTTGTTTCTTCCCTAGCCCCCAAAGACCTGGAGAATCAGAGCTCCAAGGCACACCCTCACCAGCACCACTGGTTTATTCTGTACTCAGTCCTGTCCTGCCCAAAAATGTGTTTGCCTCCTCCTTGAGAGGTTTGTAGACACAGAACAAGCACAACCAGACTGACCAGTCCATGTGCATGTCCATCTAACATGACCGGTTGAAAACAAAGCTTTGTTCCTGCCTTTTTCCAGAGAAAAAAGCAAGCAGGAAAGTAATTATTTCTCAGAATGGCTTTCTGGGACAGTTTTCAAGCAGATTTCAAGAACCAGTAACCAAAGCAAATGAGTTTTATACACTTACAGTGCTGAGGATTCACAAGTGGCTCACCTTAAGGGATACTTCTCCCCAGGGTCCCTCCCCAGGTGGAACAGCAGTGGCAGGCGACTGTGCTCCTCCTGGGTGTGTGTTGTCACTCCAGAGATGTTCTGTCCAGGACAGAAATCAATGCCCTGCAGGGAAAATGAGAGAGGTCAGCAAGGAGGAGGCAGGAAGGGAGCAAAGTTTTTGATTATACCACTTTCTCCAGCACTTGTCTCCAAAACACCTCCAAAACCCAGAATTATTTAAACCTCCAAACCTCAGAATTATTTTAAACCCAGAATTCACGTCAGACTCCCAAACAGATTCTGAGCTGATGGGGTAAAACAAGGTGACCAAGTGTTGTGGCACTGACATAAAAGCTGAAGCACGTTGTACATTCTTGTCTTATAAAAATATAAACCCTATAAAATATTAATTCAAATGAAGTGGTAAAACAAAGGACAAAGAGAGAGAACCATTTAATCATCAAAATTCTGCATGTGGGAAGTGCCTTCTCTTTGGGTTTTAGGAAATGTACAGGGAGGATTGGATCACTTGGCAGTTCTGATCCAAACTAAGTCCCAGGGGAAACATCCAGACACCCTCAGAGGCAACAAGGACCTGCCAGCCCCTCTGGAAACTCCCCTGCCAGGACCTGAAGGATCAATTTCTCTGAGGAATGAAGCAAATCTGGTTAATTTTTAAAAACTGGGTGTATTTTTTATCTGATTCACAACAAACTGGTATTGAGGCTCTCACCTCGGCAGGACAGTGGGGCTGAAAGCATCTAGTAACTCAGGGGACATTCCTGTCAGTAACTGTGGCAGTGGATATGAAGGGAGAGGCACTGGAAATCTCCATGGGAAAGCAACTGGGAGCAGCAAACAAACCGGTACTGAGGCTCTCACCTGGGCAGGACGGTGGGGCTGAAAGGATGTAATAACTGAGGACATTGCTGTCACTAACAGTCATGTTTGTGGAGTCAGAAGTTGGGACTTTTCCTGCTGTGGCAGTGGATACAAAGGGATACAGTGGGAATCTCCCTGGGAAAGGCACTGGGAGCAGCAAGGGGTTAAGTGCTCACTGGCACCAAGGGCCAGGGCTGCCAGGTCTCCCCATCTGCCCTCCCAGCCCTGCCAGGCTGCTGCTGCCCAAGCCCAGCCTGTTATTAGCCACTTGTGAGCTCCCTAATCCCTGGCCTGCAGCCTCCAGAAGCCATTTAAACCCTGGGAATAGCCCAAAATGCAAAAGCACTAATTGCCCTGAGCAGGCAATAAAGCAGAGCCCCCTCAGCCCAGCCAGGCCTGGCCCCAAATGGACCAGTTAAAGCTGGTGGGACAATTCCAGCTCCCACACTGTGCTCCTTACAATCCCACCAAACACGGTGGGACACGGACAGAGACCTGGAGAGAAGGTGAATGGGAATGTTTCAATGGGAGTGGGAAAGCAGCTGTAGCATTTGCTTATAAACCAAAGTGAAAAGGCTCTTTACAGATGTTGGTAGGATTTGATTGGCAAACAATTTTCCCTGTTTTTAATGGACAGCTGGGCAGTGGAGCAGTTAATATTCTGCTTTTCAATAAAGCCAGAAGTTTAGAAGCCCATGAAATCCCATTTATCTGCACACAGCTATAGATTCCTGAATCACTGACTGGAAAAATAAGGGAGTTGCTTGATAGGTTGGAGTGGCCTCACCAATAATGGACTTTAAATGGATACAAACTGATTGACCTCTCCACCCTGGGATGCCACAGAGCTCTGAAATATACAGGGAAAACAGAGTTTTGCATTTTTTTCCCCTCAAAAGGACCAGTTAATGAAAAGGTATCAAAGCCTCCATAACATCCAAATTATCATTTGGATGCAAATCAAACAAGCAATTTAATTAAGAGCCTGCTAATTGCTACAATGCTCCTCGATGCAAAGGCTTTGGGTTGAAAGATGATTTCAGTCCCTTGGGGGGTTTCGTTAGACATTGCTCTGCTAATGTTTTAGCTTTTGTTCCCTGTAAAATCCTGGTAGCCCAAATTCCAGGCCCAAAGTGCTGGGACAACTTGTCTTGCTGGCTCTAGCCCAAAGATATATGTGGGTTTAATCTGAGCACTCAGTGCCCTCTCCAGAAGGACTATATTGGGGAAAAATCAAATAAATAAAGAAGTAAACAAATAACCCCCCAAGCATAGCCTTTGATGGCATTTCTGAGGCATTTCAGCTTTATCTCTGCAAATAAAATTGGCTATTACTAATTTGATGTACTGTGTGACAGGCAAGAGTCAATCTGCAGGGAGAGCTTCAAAGGTTTTCTACCTGTTCCTCAACACATGAGCAGAAAAAAATGTAAATATATAGAATATATATTATACATATAATATTATAATGCATTATATAA
>NW_008692415.1:0-227 GCF_000695815.1 Acanthisitta chloris
CCGGGGAGGAAGGTGTACCCCAACTCACCCCGCGATGAGGTCCCTGATGTCCCCCGAGTTCCAGGGACCACATCATCGCACAGACCCTCCCTAAAGGGATCTTGGGGACACATCCAGGACAGGGACAAGGGGGTGACATCCCCCTCGGTGCCTCCAGCTCACCCTGCGATGGGATCCCTGATATCCCCCAAACCCCCAGATCCATCCCCAAAAGGACCCCGGGGGCA
>NW_008692416.1:0-3872 GCF_000695815.1 Acanthisitta chloris
CGGGCGCGCCGGGGGAGGCTGGAGCGCTCGAGCAGGGAGGGGACGAAGTGGGGCGAGTGCAGGTGGAGAAACGGCGCCTGGTGAAGGGTTTGCCTGGGTGGGAAGGGGAAAGGGGTCTAGGCGAGGGGTAGTGTGAAACCGTGGGTTGGGGTGCCAGGTCCTGAATGGGGTCCCGAGGGGACGATCAGCTGCGGTTTGTTTCCTCTGGCTGAGGAGGGTGGAGGGGATGTCCCCACAGGTGCCACAGGTGTGTGGGCAACACAGCTCTGGGGTGCAGGTGCCCCGGGGAGGCAGCAGCAGTGAGGGGTGGACGCGACACCTCTGCAGCCCCGTGAGATGTGTCGAGCCCGCTGAGCTCGTGGGGATCCGCAGGGATGGGACGGGATCCGCAGGGATGGGACAGGAGCTGTGGGTCCATAAATAGAAACCCTGGATCCCCTTGCAGCCTGAAGCTGGAATGCGAGAAGCTTGTGAGTGAGAAGACAGAGATGCAGAGACATTATGTCATGGTGAGCTACCCCTGCCCTGTCCCCCCAACCCCCGAAAGCATCCTGGGCTGCTGCCCTCGAGGGCTCCTGGTGCTGTGGCTCCACTCGCCCTCCCCCCGTGCCCTGCCGGGGGTGCCTGTCCCGGGACTGGACTGGGGCTGGGTGAGGCAGGAAGGGGTTAACAGCTATTCCTAGCAGCGCTCAGCTCTCTGCTGCACTCTACGTGCTCAATGCAGCTTCAGCCCGGCAATCCTGCCATAGGTTTTGTCTCTTATTTGCTCTTTCTTCTTCCTCTGGCCTTTTCAGAGAGCTTCCCGCTCCTCCCGGTCTCTCTCCCAAGGGGAGGGTGTTCTGGACCTGATACCCGAAGGCTGCTGTTTTGGGGGGAAGGGGAAAGAGAAGGGCAGGAGCTCCCCACAGATGCCAGTGAAGAGTTAACGGGCTCCAAGACCAACCGACCCAGGCAGCAGCCAGAGCCTGGTTGAGGCAGAGGAGCCACTGGGAGGAAGGAAAGAGGATGGGGAGCAGGAGCAGTGTTCCCTCTCCTTCAGTGTGTGACATTACTGGAAAGGGGGCTGCAGTGGGCATGTGGCTGGGTGGGCAGCTGTGCCATTCCTCGTGGGCTGGGGGGAGCAGAGGGACTGGCAGCTGAAACCCTGGACAGTCATGGGCCAGTTGTGCTGTGCAGCTTCTAACCAGGCTGTGTTGTGGTTTTTCCCCTCAGTACTATGAGATGTCCCATGGCCTGAACATTGAAATGCACAAGCAGGTAAGTGCAGTGGGGTCCAGGCCAGCAGCAGGGTATGGTGGGGAAGAGGCCAAGGATGGAGACTTTGTTGGAAAATGATCTCCCTTGTCCCCATGTAGCTGTCATGGCTCAGGAGATGTGTTGTGTTTGTGCAAGGGACTGGCTTGCAAAGGTGTTCAGCAGTTGTCAGGACATGTGCTGTTGAGTTCCTTGGGTCAGGGTCCTCTCCCTGCCATCCCAAAACACCCCTCAGAGCCCCACTAGGAGCCCTGGTACCTCCCTGCAGTGCTTCCCTGGGGCCCCAGCTGAAGGAGGGATGTGGTGGGAACAGCAGGAGTTGGAGCCCAGAGGTAAATGGATTGTCTTTCTTTTCTTTTTTCTTAATCCCCTTTTCCTTTCCCCAATCCAAAGGAGTGTTGTCGCCCTTGCCTTGTTCCCCTTTTGTTCCAGCGTTAATTTGCTTTCCCTCTTCAGATTTATCAATCTAGTCATCACGGGCTCTCTGCCAGGGAAATTAGTTTGGACCAATGCCTGACAAAGTGGCAAGTCAACTGCCATATTCCTCCAGCTGGCTCAGCCCATCCGAGTTTGCTCCTTTTGTTAGCAGGGAGTGTGGTAGAGGCCAGGAGCACATTCCTGCCATCCCCACGTGCTCCAAGGTCTGGTGGGACTGGGACCCAGAGGTGGGACTGGGACCCAGAGGTAGTCTGAGCCAGGTGGGGCCAGAGACTCTGCCTGTGAGGTAACAGAGGTGATGGCTAAGTGGTTGAGGAACAGGAACCCTGACCCAGCCAGGTCCAGCTCCTGGCTCTGCCTGGGCAGGAAAGGTCTGGGGAGAGGGTTCTCTGGCTCCTGGGGCCCCATGTGGGCATCGTGGCAGTGGCTGAGGCAGCAGCTGAGCCCTGCAGGTGAGCAGGGTGCTGCTGGGCACAGGGGGCACAGCAGCCTCTGAGCACAACAGGTAAATGTTCGCTTTGTTCTCTGCCAGCTCTGAGCGTGGTTTGACCTCTGCAGCACTGCTGGGGATTGTCAGAAACCTGAGATGAGAAAACACTTCAGAGCAGCCAGTCCCTCTGCCAGTGCTGGAGTGGATTTGCAGTGCAAGGGGGAATCAAGTTCTCCCCAGAGACATGGGTTTTTCTTTTGGAGAGGCTGGGCTGGAAGCCACAGCCCCATTCCTTGGAAGTGCTGCTCACCCTGGTGGGACTGTGGCCAGGCTGTGGCTCTGTAATCTCAGACTCTCCTCGGAGGATGCACCAGGTTCTCTGCATTCCTTTGGTGCTGCAGCTGGGCAGGAGCAGGTCCAGGGGTGCTCTGTGCCTCTGCTCCCCTTCAGAAGGAGCAGGGGGAGCTACTGGTTGGCCTGGGGCTCGGTGGGACTGGGAGCAAGGTCCCTGCTCCGGCTGGGGAAGTCACCACCACCAGTGCCAGCACAGTGCCAAGAGGGCTGAGGCTGTGGGAGTTCTGCGTCCCGCTGGCTCTGCCCTGGCTCTGAGTTGAGGGAGAGCTCGGAGGTGGCGTGCTGCCAGCAGCAGAGGCTCAGCTCTGAGCATCCCTGCCTCCCAGCCTGCCCGCTGGCACGAGTGGCAGCCCACAAAGCCACGGCGGGTTTGGGCTGAGCAAAGCCAGCTGGGCTGCGATGCACTGACAGCTCGGAGCTCGCCTTGGCCGCAGTCCACGCAGGGATTTAGGCGTTGGGTTCCCTCCCGTGTGCCCGCAGGACCTGGCAGCCTGGAGGGGTCCAGCAGCCCTGGGCAGAGTCCTCCCTTGGCTTGGCAGCAGCTCGGGAAATCCCAGCGGGGACGCAGAGGCAGCGGAAAAATTTCTGCCAAGTGGGTGTGGGTGGGGAGGGTTTAACTCTCTGCAGGATGTTTGGCTGTCTCCCCTCTGCTGGAGGGGATGGGATGGGGTTCAGAGCCCTCCATCCCTGGTGATACCTGCTTCGTCCTTCAGGCAGAGATTGTCAAGAGGCTGAGTGCCATCTGTGCCCAGATTGTGCCCTTCCTGACGCAGGAGGTAAGGGGAAGGCACCGGAATGCTCCAGCCTCTCTCTCAGGCCCTTGGGAAGGGTTGAATCAAGTCCAGCCTGAACAATGGGAGGTTTGGGGGAGGAAAACCTCCGTCCCTGGGCTGGAGGGATGGGAGAAGAGACTGTGCAGCCCTGGGTGGCTGGGGCAGTGTGGGGCCACGTGCTCCCTCTGGCCAGGAGGGTGCTGAGTCCCCTGTGCTCTCCCTCCCAGCACCAGCAGCAGGTCCTGCAGGCAGTGGAACGGGCCAAGCAGGTGACGATGGGGGAGCTCAGCAGCATCGTTGGGGTGAGTTGCACTGCTGGCTGTGTGTGCAGGCCCTTCCCTGCCTCGGGAGTTTGGACCCTGCAGCACAGTGATGGGGGGAGCCAGAGCCTTTACTACTTTGGTGAGCCCAGGGGTGGCCCAGTGCAGTGAAGGGTTTGCCACTGTGTGCCAAAGGCAGTGAACAGCTCCGGGCTCCCCTGTGCCCCTCTGCCCTGAGCAGAGCCATGGCTGGGTCTGTGTTGTGTGTTGGGGTCTGTGGCTGGAGCTAATTGAGGTTCTGAGGGTGGAGGGAGCAGTGATGTGACCCAGACTGTGCAGCCTCAGCTCTGCTCCTCCTCATCC
>NW_008692416.1:3909-6659 GCF_000695815.1 Acanthisitta chloris
CCTTTCTCTTTCAGCAGCAGCAGCTTCAGCAGCTCTCCCACCACACATCCCACCTGCTGCTGGCATCCCACCCCTCCAGCCCGAGCGGGGCCAGCGGCTCCACGGGGCTCCTGGCACTCCCGGGGGCACTGGTGGCACAGACTCCGCTGGCCACCAAGGAGGACAGAGTGGCCCAGGATAGGGAGAACAGAGGTAAGGGGAAGAAGCACCCCTGGATTAACCCTTTGAAGGCTGGCTGAGTGCTGGGCAGAGTGTGCAGGGCTCCTCAGTGCTGCTCCCCGGGGTCAGGAGAGGCAGCTCGAGGTAATGAAATACCTGCACCCTGTGAGTCTGTCTCCATTTCTGACCCGGAGCCACTGCCATGTGGTGATGGTGTTTGGCTGTCTGCACACCCCTGGCACTGGGCAGCAGAGCTCTGGGTGTGTGTGTACTCCAGGTCTCCCTGCTCTCCTGGGTGTTCCCAGTGCATAAGGGTCTCCCAATCCATGAGGTAGCTCAGAGAGTATGAGGTCCTGGGAGGGTTTGCTGCAGTTCCTAATGGTCTGATCTGGCTGGTGAGATTTCAAGGTGGTGAAAACAGCAGCAGAAGACAGTTGGTGGCTGCTCTGCACCCCTGCACACGGCTGTCTGCAGTCGGAATTCTGTCCCTGTTTCTTTAAGGATGGCTTCCCCGAAGGAGAAAATCAAACTCCAGAGGATAAAAGCAGGCTGTGCTGTGCTGAGCCTGCTTAACCCTCAGAGCCCAGGCAGCCTGTGCCTCCAGCCAGAACTTCTCTCAGCCCTGGTGTCTGGCCATGGTGAAGGTGGAGAGACACCCGTGATAATTCCCTACAGAAAAGGGGGAATGCTCCATCTGGCTGGGGTTAATCCCCTGTGCCCTGCCATGGTTAGCCAGAGCTGGTGTGAATTGAGCTGAGCCAGGGCTGGTGCCAGGCAGTGTTGCCTTTGAGTGTCCCTTAGCTCCCCATCCCTGTCTGCCTTGTTTTGCCAGCAGAGATATGGACAAGCTCGTCCTCTCCAAATGCTGGTAGATCTTTAGGAGTGCAAACCAACCAGGGAGGGTTGCTGGACCCCAGCCCAGTGGCTGGGTTTGCAGCAAGTGCCTGGCGCCTTTTCCCTGGGCTCAGGGAGGTGGACCTGTTTTGTTGTGCACTACAAAAGCCTCAGAGTGTCCCAAGCAGAGCTTTTAGGCAAGGCTTCCTAAGGAAGTAGGATGGGTGTGACTCAGGAGGTCTCAGCTGCCCAGCCAGCTCGTCCCCTCCTGGCAGCTTTGGACCTGTCACCACATCTAGGCAAGAGATTCCAAAGCTAGAGTAATTTCTTGGGAGTGGGTGGGTGGATAGAGATTCCCCTGCTCCCCCAAAGGAGACCAGTGTGCTCACCTCTCATTAGACAACAGAGAATCCACACTTCAGGTGGACAAAGTGGGAAACTGGGTGTGAGTTTTGAGCCTGTGTCCCACTGTCTCCTGCAGTGCCCCCTCTGCTCCCTGCACGGGTACCTGGGGCACAGCCTCAATACTAACAACCTCCTCCTCTCCTCCCTCTGCCTTGACTGCCTGGACACTCTCCCTGCTGCTGCCAACTCCAGAGCACACCCCAAGCCAGGTAAGTCACGATGGGCTGGTGGCCTCAGCTGGCCCTGTTGGCATCTCCAGCATGTCCCAGGTGGGAAGGGCTGGGGATACTGGGCGAGCTCTGCTAGCCTGGGTGGGCTGTTTGCATTGGGGGTTTGTAGCTGAAGCTTCTGGGCTGCCTCAATTCAGTCTTTGCTGATGCAAAGATCTAAAGATCAAGGTCTGCTCCCAAAATAACCAGCTCTGTCCTTTTTTAAGGAGTTTCCAGTTTAGGAGCCTCTCTGAACAGGTCTCCTTAGTAAGCTGAGTGCTGCCAGCCCCTCTGCAGCCCTTGGCTGCCCTCTCCTTTTTATGATACCCCCAGTCCCAGATCTGTGACTCCCTTCCCAGGCTCCACAGTAGCTCTGCAGTATCCAGAGCTCCAGCTCCTGGTACAGGCAGGGGAAGGAAGGGTTAACGAGCTTCTCCACTGGGGAACAGTTGGCATTGATCTTAGCCTTGCAGTCAGGTGGGAAGGGAAGAAGGAGAGAAGGTATCTGTGTTGTGCAGGGAGGATCACCCCTGTCATCCCTTCCCTACCCAGATGCCTCCTCCAGAGATTGCCCAGGGGACAGGGAGCATCAATTCTGCACCCTGGCTCTGTGTGTCAAAACCATTAATCTTTCTTTGCTGGGAACAATCAGCTGCAGGGAGCCCTGGAATGGGGCACGTTCTCCCTGATCAATCTCCGTCATGAACAGCTTTGGACAGCAATCCTGGCAAGGTCAGGGGGCCATGCCCTGGCCCAAGCATGCTGGCAGCTCTGGGAGGAAGGAAAGGCTCTCTGGGCAGCCAGTGCCAGCCTGGTGCTCCCCTGCCTTGCAGAGAATGGGGGGCTGCCAGTGGGAGACACCCCTTGGCTGGGGTTATGTGACACCTGCAGCTGCCAGCAGCATCTGGGCAAGGGACGTTTGTCCTGCTTGGCCTCATCCCACTTCCCAGCCTGCTGGCTCCCCCGCAGCAGGGTGAAGGTGGAGTAAACACAGCTCTGATGGGGATTTTCCACTCTGCCATGCCTCGCTGTCTCCGCAGGGAGGATCTGCTCTCCAGCCAGGCTGGGGATGTGCCTCGCTCAGCTCCCTGTGTGCTGGTGCCTGAGCTGCATGTCCTCCTGCTCCCCATCACCATCACGCTG
>NW_008692416.1:6678-7933 GCF_000695815.1 Acanthisitta chloris
CTCTGCTTCCCATACCCTGCTTTGGTTTTGGGGTTTTGTGTAGGGCTCCTGCCACCAGCCAGAGAGATGCTGTGCTGGTGCGGAGAGAGGTGAGGGGCAACTCTCTGCCCTCGTGCTGGCTCACACTTTTTCCTCTCTCCACTCTCAGAGCGTTTCTGCTTCCCCTCCTGAGAGGCTGCAGGAGGAGCGGACGGGGCTGAAACGGAGGTGGGAGGAGAAGGACCTTCCTGAGCATTCTGTGAGTGCAGAGCAGTGTGACCTGTGGCCATGGGAGCTGGGCCTGGGGGTGCCTGGGGAGCACTGTGCCTGCCCTGCTGCAGGGGACTGTGTCCTGTGGGCAAGAACAAGCCAAATGAAGAGCCCTGGGGAGGACCATCAGAGGTCTGGGTCTCTGCATAGTCCATGAGCAATGATGCACAGGGGACAATAGGGTCTCTCTGCTGCCTGTGTTCCTGGGGCAGGGCACAGAGCCTGGTCCAGCCTTTCCTAGTCCTGACTGAGCCCTTCTGGCTTTCCCTCTTCTTGTAGGATAGCGATGGGGACAAGAGTGACTACAACCTCGTAGTGGATGAGGTAAGCCCTGATGCTTGGAACCTTGTAGAGTATCCAGCTCAAGCTGTAGTCATCAGGTTTAGGACTCTGGTTCCCGAGCTTTGAGGTTTGTTAGGTGCCAGGTTGTTGCTGCTGGGCAGCAGTGGTCAGCCAGGACATGTGCCAGCCCTGCTCTGATGTGTTCATGCCAGCCAAGGCTGGTTCCACTCCCAGTGCTCTGGGTGGAAGGCTGTGCCAGCCAGGGCTCAGCTTTGCCAGCCACAGGTTTGTCTCTGCTTCACAGTCCCCTTCAGTCCCTCTCCTGTAGCATCCCACGTGGGGAGGCTGATAAACTGGCATGAGAGCCCCAGGGAGCTGAGCTTGCTGCTGGCAGCTCCTGTGGGTGGAGGTGGCAGGAGAAAGCAGCACATCCCAGCCCTGCCAGCCCCAGGCTGGGGTGGTCTCCTGTCCTGCTTAGCCCTCAGGCAGCCTCAACTTTAACACACCGAGCCCATGCCCATGTCTTCCTGCAGGGAATTCCAGTCTTTTGCAATGGAACTGCCTTGTGCTGCTGGTACGACCTTCCCTGACCACCGGGGCAGACACAGCGAACTTTATCCCAGCCACAGCTATTCTTGGCAGAGATGATGTTTTCAGGGACATACCTTTTCCTTTCCTGGAAGACAGCGGGGGGGAGGGACAACACACATGAGGTCTTTTTTCC
>NW_008692416.1:8001-8301 GCF_000695815.1 Acanthisitta chloris
AAAACTACACATTATGGTGATAAAAATCACAAACCTAATTGAACAGTTAGAGGAATTCAAGAGCTGATGGGTGACCTTGTCCCTGAAAGGCCATTGAGGGCTGCTGAGAGGCCCTGCCTGAGTTGTTTGTGTGTACTGGTCACCATCCCTCCTTGTGAAGGCATCTGTGGCCACCAGTGTCCTCCAAACCTGCTGTCACCTCTGATTTTGTTCAAAGAGAAACATCAAGGTGGTGTCTCCTGCAGAGCTGAGCAGAGGCCTCTGAGAGGATGGCACAGCCAGGGGTGGAGGGAGCAGACT
>NW_008692416.1:8317-8935 GCF_000695815.1 Acanthisitta chloris
CTGCAGGCTCCAAGGTGTTTCCCTGGTGTCCCCATCTCCCCTCCTGCACAGAGGGTTTCTGGAGACCTCTTCTCCCCCCAGGACCCTCCCCCAGAGCCTGGCAGTCCCCCCTGCTCGCCCAGCACTCGACTGGCACCAGCTCACCTGGAGATGCCCAAGAGCTCAACCTCCACCACCTGCAGCGTGGGCATGAGGGACCAGAGCCCGGTAGGGACCTGTGGGCAGCCTGGGCTGGGGTGGGAGTGGGGCCAGGGATGTGGAATTTCTCTGTGCCTAGTCTGCTGCAGCCCAAGGGTGGGCACAGAGATGCCAGTGCTGAGGGTTTGTACCCACCCCTGGGACTGCAGCACTGGGAGCAGAGGTCTGTGCCCTAGGGGAGGCTGTTAAACACTGCTGGGCTGAGGTCAAGCTCTGCAGTATTCTCCACCCAGCTGCCTGCAGGATTCCCCAGAGCTGCTCATAGCAATTGATTTTTTCTTTTTTTTTTTTTCGCCCCCTCCTCCTTCCTCCTTGCCAAGCACCAGTCCAGTGCTCAGATTGAAACATCAGCATGTGGGAAGGGGGAGGGACGTGTCTGCCACTCCTTGGCCTCGCAGGCACCGCAGGGACCAAGTGCTG
>NW_008692416.1:8955-12832 GCF_000695815.1 Acanthisitta chloris
GGGCAGCAGCTCCCGGCACAATCGGATTAGAGCAGACAAAGCACCCTGAGCAATCTGCCAGCACAGCACGTAGCTTTTCTCTGTTATTAATTTTTTTTTCCTTTGCTGGTGTCGACAAAATCCCCAGACAGAAAAAGCCAAAGAAATAGAGGAGGCAAGGGGAAAAAAAAAAGGAAGGAATAAAATACCTGTGGGGATTGGAGAGGCCAGTTCATCCCAGGCATCTTCCTGGTCCAGGCTGGGGATGGGGTTGCCCCACACAGGGGGAATTTTGCATGAGGGAGCATGTGGGGCCTCGTGTTGGTGGTGGGCACTGCAGGGGCACAGGGCTGTGGCAGTTTGGCATCCATGGGGGGAGCAAGGATGCTGCAGGGATGCTGCCCCATGCCATGGGCACAGTGTGAGGGGCAAAGGAGGAGAGGGATGCCCTCTCCCCTCCTGAGCTCCTTTCCCCTCTGCAGGGTTCAGAAGCTCCTGGCACACCTGAGATGTTGAGGAAGGCTCTCCCGGGCAGTGCTCCCACCACTGAGGCTGTTCTTTCCTCTGCTGCACAGACTGACCCTCTGGACACTGCTCCCACCTCCAAATCCTCTGCTTCCTCACCACCCCACGACTCCTTCACACACAGCCCTGGGCCCAGCTTGGCCATCCTGCTCGGGCAGTGTCCTGCCAAGGTGCCCACCACCACCGACACCGGCGGTGAGTGTCTGGGCATGGTCAGGATGCTCTGACCCCATGGGGTTGGGCTGCAGGGAGGCAGGACATTCCCCCATCAGCAGAGCTCCCCAAAATCAGACCTGTCCACCATGGCCATCATGTGCTGCCATCACCCAAGTGTTGATGCTTTCCTGGTGGGGAGCACCTGGGGCTCGAGCCAGGTGGTGCAGCTGTAGGAGGGTCTCCCTTCCAGAGGCAGAGGGGGTGTGGGGCTGGGGGAGGCTGCAGAGAAGAGCCTACTGGTCCCACTGGTGCAGAGCTGTGTCTGTGGGAGCCCATTTTGGCCTTTGTCACTTATATATGGAGGACACATCGAGCAGGGACTTTGCACAGAGCCAGGGCATGCAGGGAAAGGCATGAGCCCAACCTTCACGGCCTCTCCTCTGCTCCTCCTCATGTGCCCTTTGCTTTGTGCAGGTGGTGTTTGAGTCTCACCCTCACCTGAGGGCTACCACCATCTCATCTTCACTGTCCACCACCCCCGGAGGAAAACTGTAAGTGATTGCAGTGCTGGGGCTGCAGGGAGGGTGGGCAGGGAGAGGCTGAGCCAGAAGCAGGGAGAGACTCCTTCCCCAGGGCTCAGGGCAGGGCTGGGTAGGAGTTGCTCTCCCCTTCTGCGTCCAACCCTGACATTTTGTTCTTGGCAGCTGGTGCTGACAAGGAGCTGGGGAATTACATCCCTCATTAGCCAGAGCACAACGGGCACCTTCCATCTGGCTCCAGTGTGGCTAACAGAGAGGTCAACTCCTGCATTGAGCCTCACACACGAGTTGTTCATTCCTCTCTTCCACTCCATTCCAGCGGAGTGGTGGGGATGGAGAGCAGCAACGTGGAGATCCTGCACGTCACCAAACCCGACAAGTACCAGCTGCACCTCCACGAGAGCTGTGTCCTCTCTCTCAAATTCACCTCCTGTGGTAAGTGAGCACTGTTTCTTCTGCCTGGGCTGTGTACAGCTCCAGGTGGATCCTTTTGGTTTCCTCCCCCATGGTCAGCTCCCCTGAATTGAGTCACAGACATTGACCCACTTTGTCTTCTGCCCCAGGGAAGTGTTTTGTGAGCACGGGGAAGGTGAACCTGCTGCATGCCTGGTGGACACCCCATGGAACCAGCATCTTCCAGGTGTGGGGGAAGCACAGGGGGACAGTGGTGGCTCCAGCCACCAGCCCTGCCCTCCCGTCCTGCTTCTCACACCCTCAGTCTGAGTCCTCATCAGTCCTGACCTGTGACATCTCTGTCAATGACAAGTTCATTGTTAAGGGCTCTGGTGACAGTGTAGGAGGTGGTGTCCTGAAGGCCTGTCTGGCACCATCCCTTGCCCATCAGGGAAGGGGCCACACCTTGCCCAAAGACACAGGGGCTCCCAAAGGCCTCCAGTGCTACACCAGCCCTCCCACAGCCCTGTTCTCCCTCTTCCTCCTCTGCTCCCAGACACCAAACCACGTCCCCAGCCCTGCTCCCCTGCCTGTTTCTGCCTGAAGTTGTAGGTGAGGGCTCAGCATCCCCCCCAGGTTGGGCAGGGGCTGGGCTGGGCATCCTGGAATCTCTCTCTCCCCCTTGGGCTGGCAGCACGGGGAGCTGGACAAGGCCTGACAGTGTGTGTCTCCTGAGTTACTGCTCCTGATTTAATGCCACCCATTTTCTGCTGCGGAAACTACTGTAAATTATCAGTAAAGAAACGTATTTAACTGTGTTTTCAGTCCCTTAATGATAAGCTCATGGGTAGAGACCTTCCCCAGCCAGCACTGCCAACCGTGCCCAGGGCGCAGCCTGGGGGTTTTGCTTTTGGCCAGCAGTGTGGGCAAGGACATTCCCAGCGTGGTGGAGCTGCTCCTATCTGGATTGTCCATATGCCCCAGCAGTCCCAGCTCAGCTGTGCTGCAGCTGCAGCTTTGGCTCTGGGCTGATGTGGTGAGCTGTGGCCCGAGGCTGGTCTTGGGGCAGGAGCTGTGCCACCGCAGGTGTCACCCTGCTGCCCTGCCAGCGCCCCAGGGCTCTGGGGAACAGCTCTGCTGCCCCAGGCAGAGCTGGCAGGAGGCCAGACCGAGAGCAGCACTGACTGCTCACATCTCATTTCCTTTGAAAACCACTTCCTCCAGCGCCCACACCCCACAGAGACCAAGGCTGCTCCGGCGGTGACACCACAGCCAGTGCTGTGCTCCAGTCCCTTCCTGCACAGCCAGGCACACTGGTCCCCACTGCTCCCCATGGGGCACAGACCTGCCCTGTACACCAAGTTGTGCTGGGCAAAGGGAACGAGGCTCCTGCCCCTGCAGTCTCACCCATCCTACCACCACAGAGCACTGGGCTGCTGCCCAGGACGAGGCAGAGCTGCCTTTTTTGGTTTGTTTTTATTATTAAATACACCCTGGGAGGCACAGAGTGACCAGAGCCCAAGTGCCCCAAGGCCCAGAGCCTTAACAAAACAAAAAAACCCACAACAAAAAGTTAAAAATTAAAAAAACACCCAAACAAAACCCCTAACGATGCCAGACCTCCCACCCCTCCAACTCCTGCAGTCCGGGTTTAGAAATAAACTGACAAAGAACAAACCAAGGAGAAAGTCCCCAGAAAAATCCACTGTGAGCAGCAGCTGCCACCTTCCCAGCCCTGCATGACACCTGGCCACGGTGCCAGGGCACCTCCACCCTCTCCACTCTGCTCTGGCTGGGATGCTGTGGCCTGGGCTGTGTGTTCTTTGGGAAGTCAGCAGTTGGCAGGTAGAGTCCACCCCTCCATCCACCTGGACACCTGCCTGTCCCGCAGTTGGCACCTCTCGTGCTCAGTAAATGACCTCATAAACTGTAGCTTTCTTGTCCCCTGAGCCAGTCACGATGAACTGGTCATCCGTGGAGACATCACAGCTGAGGACGGAGGAGGTTTCTTTCGACTGCAGAGAACAGGGCAGGGGTGAGCACAAGCAGCAGCCCCAAAGCAAAGTTTTACCCCCACTCCCTGGCACTCGGGGCAGGGGTGAGTTTTTTTCTGGGGCTGACACACTTTTACAGTGGGTGGTACTGCGCAGCTCTGGGCAGCCTCACCCAGAGGATCCCCAACCCCACATTCCCCACACCTGGAAGATGCTGGCGCCGTAGGGTGTCCGCCAGGGGGTCAGCAGGTTGGCCTTTCCCGTGCTCACGAACCACTTCCCAGTAGAGGG
>NW_008692416.1:12842-13307 GCF_000695815.1 Acanthisitta chloris
GCCAGGACCAGCAGCTGCTTCCCAGCACCAGATCCGGCCCAGGCTGCAAGACACGTGGCGATGAGGTGGTCACGACTCTGGCACCCATGAGCCTAGGGGTTGTCTGCAAGAACACAGAGGGGAGTCCTGGGACAACAGAGCTGAGCCTGCAGCTGCCAGTGTTGCTCCAGGACAAATGGATGCCTCTTCTCTGATGGGTACGATTGGCATCACCGGGGACAGGGCTGACAACTGGGACCAGTGCTGGCCCCCGTCGCAACAAGCCCTGTGACACGCAGCCAGCAGAAGAGACACCATCCCTGAGGCTCCGGAGCCAGGGGTGCCAGGAGAGCCGTGCCTACCGCAGGAGGCGAATTTCAGGGAGAGCACACAGCTCTCGTGGAGGTGCAGCTGGTACTTGTCGGGTTTGGTGACGTGCAGGATCTCCACGTTGCTGCTCTCCATCCCCACCACTCCCCTGGAATG
>NW_008692416.1:13506-13716 GCF_000695815.1 Acanthisitta chloris
ATCATTGGAGATGTCGATGCAGCTGGCACCGTCCGTGTGACCCTGAAACTGCCTGGGAAAAGGGGGATGGAGAGGGCAAGGGCATGTCCATCAGCACTGCCCCCTCCCCAGGAGCCAGCACCTCTCCCTGCCCCAGGCTCACCTGACCAGGGTCTGGTTCTGCAGGTCCCACACCACGATGTTGCCGTCGCTGCAGCAGGAGAAGCAGAC
>NW_008692417.1:0-213 GCF_000695815.1 Acanthisitta chloris
CCCACCACCCCCCGCTGCCTTGGGCAGGAAGCAGTGCACAAAGTGGAGCTTGGACTTCTTGATGCTGTCAATGAGGGCATCCTGTGGGCACGGCAGAACAAGGTGAGCAGTGATGCACAGCAGTGTCCCAGCTGGATGCGGGGACTCCCTTGGCATCGCTTCACTCACCACTTGCAGCTTGATCTGGATGCAGAGGGACTTCTTCTTGACAGC
>NW_008692417.1:300-5851 GCF_000695815.1 Acanthisitta chloris
TGGCTCGGCGCAGGGCCAGCTGGGAGCCTCCCTCCAGCCCTGCCACCGAGCCTGACAGCACCAGTGCTGACCCACCACGGCCAGCAAACAGGCTGCTGATCACCTTCCTGTGGGGCACAGAGGGGATGTCACCCTGCAGAAGTCACTTCTCCCCACCATCATGCTCTCACCCCAGGACCCCACTCACTTCTGGGACTCCTGCAGCAGGACAGAGGCATTTTGGGAGGCTGGGTTATGCTTGACATAGTTGAGCCATCCCGTGGCATCATACTCCACCCAGTTGGTCCCTGAGCTGTGGCCCAGGAGAAAGTGCCGGGGCTTGTCACTGGGGAGCAGTGGGTTGTGCCCTGCAGGGAGACAAGGCACCACGGGGCATAGAGCTTCACTGGAGCATGTCACAGAATCATGGAACAGTTTGGGCTGGAAGGGATCTTAAAGATCATCTAGTTCCTACCCCACTACCACGGGCAGAGACACCTTCCACAGACCAAGTTGCTCCTGGTCTAGCGGGCACATCCCCATTGTGCCAGGCCCCCACTGACCTTTCTTGCCCCCTTCCTGGGGGCCATAGTAAGAGAATAGCCGCTCCAGCAAGGTGTCCTCGTTGCCACCTGGCTGCAGTGCTTCCTCCTCCAGCAGCCACAGCAGCCCCCGTGCCTCGTCCGTGCGGACCAGTGACCGGACCTGTAGGGACACCACCTCGGCAGCTGGTCCCATGTTCCCCGGGGCAGGGACATGGGGTGACACTGGGAGGCAGGACAGCCCTTTCCTTCCCCTCACTAACACCAAAGTGCCAAAAAGCCACCCATCCACTGCTGCCATGTGGCTAGAGGGAAGTGCGGCGGGTACTTACCAGTGCCTGGTGTGAGGGCTGGTCTACAGCAGCTATGGAGTCAGAGGAGGTGGGCTCAGCATCAGCCAGGGCGAGTTCTATGTTCTCCTAGCAAGGAGGACAGAGGCAGGTGAGTGCCCACACTGTGGGGCAGCAGCAATAGGGACTGGCAGCTGGTCAGTGTTGGCCTCAGTGGTGTTTAGGGTGATGCTGGGTGCCAAGAGGGAACCAGGACACATGGAAGGGTCCCCCTGGGCTGAGGTGGAGCAGCAGCAGTCTCCCCACCATGACCACCCAGAGCCATCCCATCACCTCCCACCCCAGCCCACCAGCTGGTGGTGAGAGCCCTGGGCAAAGCCTTGGGCTCTGAGAATCATGTCAGAGCTGCTTTGGGTGGACTTGCCCAGAGTGACCTTTGGGTAAGAAACTGGGGGGACACGTATATGTTCACATGGGGACAGGAGGGCAGGAGGTGATGGCACCCTGGGTGTCCCTGGTACCTCCTTGTATCGCTCCAGCTCACGGGCAAAGGTGCGCTGGTGGAAGAGTTGCTGGAGGCGTTCCTGGGCATAGTTGTGGCAGAGCTCCTCGAAAGTGGCCCCCCTGCTCTGCCCTGCCAGCTCAGGGTTCTGTGCCCCGGGTGTGTCCACCACTGTCACCGAGCACACCGAGTGCTGACTCGACTTCAGAGCCCTAGGAGGGACATAAAGGAACACAGCAGGCTGAGTGAGTGCTGCCAGGCACCCTCCCAGCTCTCCCCCTGGCCTCCCCAGCACGTACCTGTTAAGGAGAGAGATGAGAAGGGTGAAGAGCTCAGAGTACAAACCAGCCACCATGCCCTCCAGGCACTCCAGCGCCGTCAGCTTGGGACCTGGCCAAGGCAATCCTGAGTGTCCCCAGCCCAGTGTCCCCCAGGGATACCCACTGTCCCCCTTGTACTTCACCCTACCTGTGCCACCATCTGCCAGGGGAGACTCATCAGGGCCCTGCCGGAAGGAGGTGGATCGCTGCAGGGTGCCCTTGGGCTGGTGCTTGAAGATGGCAGAGGAGAGCTCCTCCAGGCTGCAGCCCAGCAGGTACGCAGCTTTCTGAGCCCACTCGTGCCGTGCAAACTGCTTCCTCCCAGCTGGAGGGTCGAGAAGGGGGATCAGAGCCAGGCAAGGCAACCCCAAAATTGGGGAGCAATTCCAGACAGGATTGGGATGGTCTCAGGGATGAGAGCAGACTGGGGATGCTGGGCACAGTGCGAGCACATGGCCAGGAAGCATGTTTTGGGTCTGAGGAGACAGATGTGTTTGGGATCTAGAGGACACAGGGGTGAATGGCTTTGTGCCTACACAGCACTGAGATCAGAGGGGCAGAGCAGAAGGTCTCCCTGACACCACTACCGGGGGACCTCTGGGGCTCTGAGCCACCCCACAGCAAGGGGACACATTCCTCCTCGGCCACATACACTGAGCAGTCCCACTGCAATGCAGCAGGACAGCCCACAGTGGACAGACACATGGACATGGATACTGGGGGAGGGCAGGGGAGGTGGGAGCAGGTTAATGGTGACATGCAGGGACATGACAGTGGGAAGGCAGTGGCACATGGGAGGGAGAAGCCAGAGACACACGTGGAGAACAAGACTTTACCTTCATCGGCGTCTGCATTGCAAAGGGCAGCATGCACCATGCGAACAGAGACAGAGGTTAGAAACAACGGCACGCGGCGGCACGGGACACGCGGCACGGGGACCCGCACATGCCAAGCCTGCCCCCTGCCCGGGCACTGCTGCCGTGAGACACTGTGAACCAGCATGGGGGTCCTTCCCTGGTGAGCCCCCACCACACCACGGCATTGCTGGGGAGCAGCTTGGCTCTGTCCCAGAGCATGGGGAGCCACTGTCGGATCCAGCCCAGTGCAAGTCAAGGGGCCAAGGAACTGCGGGAGCTGGTGTGACTGAGTTGGCTCTGAGCATCCTCAGTGTGCACGAGATGCAGGGGAGGCTTCAGCAGCAGCACAGTGCTGGGGCTGGGATGCTTGCCCCGAGCAGGATGCAGCAATGCTCCAACCCAGCAGGATCTGGGGTTCCCCCCAGCAGGCCCCCATGAAGAGGCTCCGGAGCTGCCTGAGCATCCTGCTGCAGTGGCTGTAGCAGGGCCCTGCTGCCCTCTAGTGCCCTGAGAGCACTCCACGGGCCAGCCCTGCAGCCTGAGAGCACCCCATGGGCCAGCACTGCACCCTGCTGTGCCCCGAGAGCACCTCATGGGCCAGGACTGCACCCCAGGAGCACTCTACGGGCCAGCCCTGCAGCCTGAGAGCACCTGATGGGTTAGCACTGCACCCCACTACACCCCACGGGCACCAATGGGCCGACTCTTCACTCCAATGCAACCCTAGACCTCTCTGGTCCCTCCCTCCTCATTCCCAACTCATCTTTTCCTCCAGGGCTGCAAATTTCTTGGGTGCAGCCACCAGCTCCAGATGCCCATTTCAGGGATGCCATGCCTCAGCCCTTCAGCTAGCGTGCAGCAGCGCAAGGGCTTCCAGCACCACGAGGGGAAAAAGAAAGCCACAGGGGGAGAAGAACAGTCCCCAGCCAAATTTGCCATCCCCAAGGATGGAGAGTAAGGACAGTGCTGTTGGAGGCAGACCCACAGCCACAGTGAGCTCCAGGTGCCAGAGCAGCCCTGTCCCATGCTACCAATGGTGTTGCCAGGACCGGGCTGGGTGTCCTCATGGACAGCAGAGAAATTTGGGGCTGCCAGAACCCAGCCAGGGATCAGAGCAAATCCCAGCACACCAGCAGCATCTCAAGCCCCCATATCAGCCCCAAAGCCACCACCTGGAGCAGAGACCCCCCACTCCCATTACCAACTCCATCTGCCAGCGGCTCTGTGAGGAGGATGGGGGAGAGGTGTTACACGGGGGACAGGGAACACATGCACCCCCCAACTCCCTCAGCCCTATCCAGGCCCCCTCTCCACATGTTGGCAGTGGTCAGCCCAGGGTCTGAGGGGGTTCAATTCCCACCAGTTAACAGGACCACCCAGACTATAGGGACAAAGTTGGGTGTCCCATAGCACCCAGGGTGGCGGGTACTGTCCCTTGGCTGACACTCCCCACCCCCCAGGACCTGGCCACACTGAAGGGATTGTTTGCAAGGTGCCAGCGATGGCTCTGGAACTCCTTGCGTTCATCAACTCCAAATCTCAGCTCACTAATACCGCCCAGCCTGGAGCAGGTCATTACCTTTGGTGGCCCCAGCAGCTCCCAGGTGGTAAATGGCCCCCAGGATGAGCCAGAAGGCTTTCTGCTCGTCACCCGAGATGCCCATCACCTTCATGGCTGCCAGAAGTTTGTTGAACTGCTGGGCTGCCTTCTGTTTTTCCTCTGGCTGCAGAAAACAGGAGTCATTGTTCTGAGAGCCTGACTCTGCCTCCCCCTGCACTCAAACGGACCAAGGAGCTCCATCCCTCCCTGCAGTGCCACATGGCAATGACCTTGGAGGGGGACACGATGCCAAAGACATTGTTCTCTGCCAGGTGGTTGAAGTGAAGTTCAGTCCTGTGGGGATAAACAACAAGATTGGCCCCATGTGGGAGACCCCAGAGACTCCTGGACTGGGGTTGTGCCCTCACCCCCCAGCTCACCGCAGGGTGCTGTCGGAGCAGGCCAGCAGATAGTAGAAGATGTTGAAGGTGGCCTCGTTGACCGGGCGCCTGGCCACGCGCAGCTTCTCCAGCAGCAGTGTCTGGTGGAGGTGGGAGAGTTGGCAACTGTCCTCGAGCACCCCACTCCCTCGGAGAACCCCCAGCCCACACTGGCCTCATTCTTGCTGCCTGCTCAGGGTCTCTGTGGAGACATGAGGGTCTCCCACCCACCGCAGGGCACCGTGTGAATGCAAATACCATTCAAGCAGCCTGTGAGCATCTCTCCTGGGTGAATGCTACCACAGGAGCATGGAGCAGCTCTCTTGGATTTTAAGGGCTCTGCTGTTATCACACCAGGATAGCATCTGGAAGACACTCCTCCCCCCATTCTGGGACTAATCCAGCAAAGGACAGGGACTCAATCTGATATGGGTGTGAACAAGGATAATAGCAGGATGCCAGGCTGCTGAGTGTTGGATGAGCAGCTGGAAGTGTCTATGGCAGAGCTGGCAGGGTAGGAAACACCAGGAGAATCATAGAATCATGGAATGGTTTGGGTCGGAAGAGACCTTAAAGATCAGTGAGTTCCAACCCCCCACCATGGGCAGGGACACCTTCCACTGGGTCAGGTTGCTCCAAGCCCTGTCCAACCTGGCCTTGAACACTTCCAGGGATGGGGCACCCACAGCTTCTCTGGACAACACCCCAGTGAGGATGGTACAGCACCTGCACCAACAAAAGCTCCTGCACCAGGAGCTGGTCCTGGTCCTCTCACCTGTATGGAGGCAGAAGACACCTGCCCAGCCTGGTCGAAGTCCAGAGAGATGATCTGGGAGAAGCGGGTGGCGTTGCCATTCATGCCAGTGCTGCTATTGCCAAAAGCCTCCAGGATCCGCCTGCCACTTCTCTGCTGCAGGAAGAGAAGCAGGGCGGTGGGGTGCAGGGGCTGTGCTGCAGACGAGTGGCTGGAGCTGGCACTGCCAGCCAGGCAGGTGCTGCTGCTCCTGGGCCGTGCTCTGTGCCGCAGCAGCCCTCGAGAGTGCGGCAAAGGCAGCGGCGTGAGACAGTGACAGCCCGTGTG
>NW_008692418.1:0-1271 GCF_000695815.1 Acanthisitta chloris
TCGGGGATCCTGCTCCGAAGGATGCCGGAGCGCAGGGAAAGCAGCAGGTTTTTGAGGACAGTGTCCTCTGATGGCAGGAATGGCCCATCCCCTGTGCAGGGATACACAGGTGTACTGGAGATCACCGTGATGGGAACTTGGGACGGAGCTCGTGGGGCCCTGGGGGTGGCACCTAGAGTGCTGTGGGAGAAGCTCTCGGTCACCTCTGGAAGGTGATGGGAATGGGGGTTCCCTCACGGGTGGAGAAAGGGAAGTGTCTGTTGCCGACACGGACAGTCCAGGGAGTGGACGGCCTCCCCTGGCCCCTGAGATGTCCCCAGGTAAGCCCTCCCGGAGGTGGGAAGGAGAAGGGGTTGCTGGGAGCTGCCAGCTGGGATGGCTCCTGTCTGTCCCACTACCCAGAGACAGCTCCATGGCCATTCCAGCAGAAAGCCCGAGCAGCTCCATCCTGGTCTGCCTGAGGCACCACACGGGCACTGAGAGTGCTGCCAGCACCAGAACCCCTGGCATCTTTAGGGATGTTGCTGTGGGAGCAACCCTGGGCTGCTCCAGGCCAACCATAGAGCAAAGCACCCCAGGGACCTCAGTCCAACCCCTGTGTGTGTGTGTGTTCCTGCAGGGCTGGATCAGTGCTTCCATCAGCCACCAGAGCTGGGCACGGAGCAGCAGCCGAGGAGGAAATGGGGCAGAACCTCTGTTCTGTTCTCTGAGCCTCGCTGCCTCTGCCAGTGGTGTGTTCCCAGCACAGAAATGGGCCAGGAACATCCCATCCCACGTGGGAGAGGGTTGGATCGCACAGGTATCCCTGACTCACTGGAGCACAGATGGGCTGAGGCTGGAGTCTCGCACACAGCCATGGGAATACTGCGCCCACGGCATCTCAGCTTAATTACAGCTCAAAACAGACATGAATGTCTGGGAAAGAGGAGAATTCCCCCTGGAAAGCCATGTGAGAGCGGCGAGGAGAAGCCAGAGCAGCTGCAGGAGGGATGGAGAGCACCTGCAGGAGGGATGGGGAGGGGAAGGAGCCAGCTGAGCCTGTCTCAGGAAAGGAATGCAGCCGGGCACGGCCAGGCCTGGTGTCTGGGCCGCGCGGGACAGCTGCCCCACGGAACTGACTCCCTCTTTCCCCAGCACCCCACGCCCAGCCCGGTGCCAGGCTGGACGGGCCCCGTGGCACAGCCCTAACCTGTGGATGATGCCCAGGGCCTTGTAGACGGCCACGCGCCCGCTGCCCTCCTTGGACTGCCCGTCTCGCTTGTCCCGCGCGT
>NW_008692418.1:1745-1960 GCF_000695815.1 Acanthisitta chloris
CGGGAGGTGGGTGTTGGGCCCGCGGGGAGGAGCAGAGCAGCTCCAGCAGCCCCGTGCTCACCTGGTCGTTCTCGTCGCTGAAGCTGTTGCCGTACATGAAGCAGCCGCGCTTGGAGGCGTGGCCGTGCAGGTCCACGTAGTAGGCCAGACCACTGTCCTGGGGCGCGATGTGCTCGGGGGGCTCGGGGAGGGAGGCCGGGGGAGGCCTCGGCGCG
>NW_008692419.1:0-246 GCF_000695815.1 Acanthisitta chloris
CCGCGGTGCTCCAGGAGGATTCGCAGCGCTCGGGAGCTGTGGCCATCGAGATGGACGCGCGGACGAGCCAACAGCTCCAGCTCATCGACGAGCAGGTGGGACTGGGACACTGCTGGGGGGTCAGGGGTTGGGGACATCCCCAGATCCCATCCCTGGGACTGGGGACACTGCTGGGGGGTCAGGGACTGGGGAGATACACCCAGATCCCATCCTGGGATTTGGGACACTGCTGGGGGGTCAGGGGTT
>NW_008692419.1:489-1596 GCF_000695815.1 Acanthisitta chloris
TCTCAGGGACTCCCAGAGGGAGTTAGGGATTTGGGACACCCCCAGATCCCATCCCTGGTGTGTCCCCCAGGATTCCTACATCCAGAGCCGTGCGGACACCATGCAGAACATCGAGTCCACCATCGTGGAGTTGGGCTCCATCTTCCAGCAGCTCGCACACATGGTCAAGGAGCAGGAGGAGACGATCCAGAGGTGTCCAAACCCTTCCCAAACCCACCCAAATTCCATCCCCTGGATCCTCCCCAGCCTGATCTCCTCTCCTTGCCCAGGATCGACGCCAGCGTGGACGACGCTCAGCTCAACGTGGAGGCAGCACACGGAGAGATCCTCAAGTACTTCCAGTCGGTCACGTCCAACCGGTGGCTGATGGTGAAGATCTTCCTTATCCTCATCGTATTCTTCATCGTCTTCGTCGTCTTCCTGGCCTGAAGCTCCTCCTGCTCCTCCTCCTCGTCCCAGTGGGACACACGGACTCGGCTGGAGCTCCACAGGGCCTGGAGATGGACATGGGGCAGGAAACAGCCCCCAGGGACCCCCTTGTCCCCCCCTTTTCCCGTGGCCTATGCCAAGGTTGGGCTCCGTGTCCGACAGGTCATGGTGGCTGTGGAACCCCAGGGTGGGTTGGGAAGTCTGGGAATGCTGCTGGATCCTCACTATGGACCATGGAATCTCCGATGGGCTGCACTTCCTGGTGGGACCTTCTGGGGGGGGCTGCAGGACCCATTAAAGTCTTGGGACCCCCAAGAGTGTCTGGACCCCATTGTTGGCACCATCAAACCCAGTGGGACCACCCTGGGGGGCTGCAGGACCTTCTGGAGGGCTGCAGGACCCATTACAGCCTTGGGACCCCCAAGAGGGTCTGGACCCCATTGTTGGCACCCCTAAATCCAATGGGACCACCCTGGGGGGCTGCAGGACCTTCTGGAGGGCTGCAGGACCCATTACAGCCTTGGGACCCCCAAGAGGGTCTGGACCCCATTGTTGGCACCCCTAAATCCAGTGGTACCACCCTGGGGGGCTGCAGGACCCATTACAGCCTTGGGACCCCCAAGAGGGACTGGACCCCATTGTTGGCACCCTTAAATCCAATGGGACCACCCTGGGGGG
>NW_008692420.1:0-460 GCF_000695815.1 Acanthisitta chloris
CTGACCACCCCTTGGCTCTCTTGCTCATGAATCATTTTGTGGATGGGTTCCACAGAGTCTGTGTCCGTGTGGTATTGATGACGGTGCACTCTTGTTCTGGTGATCGGGACCTGTTGCTCTTCAACTCTCCATAGTCCCACAGCAGAGGGGTCGTCTGAGAGACCAGGCAAGGTACTCAGTTGTCTGATGTCTTCTGTCTCTACAGCAGCTATTCCAAAAGCCCAGGGGTGTCCTTTTGGGTCTTTGAAATACCCGTTTTTGAGATAGTCGAGAATGCATGGGGCCTCTGGACCAGTTGCAATGGATTGTTTCTGCCATTCGTTCCCAGTTAAGCTCACTTCAGCTTCCAATACAGTCAGCTGCAGGGATCTTCCTGTCACTCCAGAAATAGAAATGGGTTCCCCCTTGATGGTATCAGAGTACATTGAGTACAGGTATCAACCAAAGCCATATATCTTTG
>NW_008692421.1:0-1365 GCF_000695815.1 Acanthisitta chloris
GACACTCACTCCATCCTGACCCCGCAGCGCCTTCATGCGCGACGCCGAGGCGATTGCCTGCAGCCGGCGCATGAACAGCCTGACTCTGAACCGGCACACGGAGATCCTGGAGATCCTGGAAATCCCACAGCTCATGGACACGTGTGTTCGCAACGGCTACTATGAGGAGGCACTGGAGCTCGCGGCGTGCGTGCGCCGGCTGGAGAGGAAACACAGCAGCATCCCTGTGATCCAGGTGAGCCCTGTGCTGCCCCAACCCTGTGATCCAGGTGAGGCTTCCCCTGCCCCTGGCCCATGACCTAGGCAAACCCCCACTGCCCCTGCCCCATGATCCAAGTGAGCCCTGTGCTGCCCCAATCCCATGATCCAGGTGATTCCTGCACTACCCCTGCCCCATGACCTAGGCAAACCCCCACTGCCCCTGCCCCATGATCCAAGTGAGCCCTGTGCTGCCCCAATCCCATGATCCAGGTGATTCCTGCACTACCCCTGCCCCATGACCTAGGCAAACCCCCACTGCCCCTGCCCCATGATCCAAGTGAGCCCTGTGCTGCCCCAATCCCATGATCCAGGTGATTCCTGCACTGCCCCTGCCCCATGATCCAGTTGAGCCCCCAATGCCCCGTGATCCAGGTGATCCCTGCATTGCCTCTGCCCCATGATCCAGCTGAGCCCCTCACTGCCCTCTGCCAGCCCTCCACTGAGGACTCTCTCCCCACCAGGGCATCGTGGAGGAGGTTCGCCAGTCGGCCCAGCTGATGCTGAACCAGCTGATCCAGCAGCTCCGCACCAACATCCAGCTGCCAGCCTGCCTGCGCGTCATTGGCTTCCTGCGCCGCATGGACGTGCTGACCGAGGCTGAGCTGCGCGTCAAGTTCCTGCAGGCGCGGGACGCGTGGCTGCGCTCCATCCAGGCCTCCATCCCCGACCACGACCCCTACCTGCACATCACCAAGACCATCGAGGCCTTCCGCGTGCACCTCTTCGACATCATCACGCAGTACCGTGCCATCTTCTCGGACGAGGAGCCGCTGGTGCCGGCCGAGGGGCCCGGGGAAGGAGCCATCTTCCATGGCTGGGTGCTGCAGAAGGTCTCCGAGTTCCTGCGCACGCTGGAGCGTGACCTGAGCCGTGGCGTGGGCGGCAGGCTGGACTCGCTGCTGGGGCAGTGCATGTACTTCGGGCTGTCCTTCAGCAGGGTGGGTGCAGACTTCCGTGGGCAGCTGGCCCCTCTCTTCCAGCGTGTGGCTGCTGATGCCTTCAGGAAGGCGGTGGAGGAGGCGGTGGAGAAGTTCCGTGAGGAGATGAATTCCTACACGCTGATCTCGGCCCCGGCCGTGCTGGGGGGCAGCGCAGTGGTGCCGG
>NW_008692422.1:0-1710 GCF_000695815.1 Acanthisitta chloris
CAAGAAAAGCAAAGTCAAGGGACTTGCCTGAGAGATTCAGTTCCTGGGAGCAAAGTGCTAAGATAGATGGCATCAGATTCCCACTGAGGTCATCAATAAGATCATTGTAATGTCTCCACAGACAAACAAGAAGGAAACACAAGCTTTCCTAAGTGCCATAGGCTTTTGGAGTATGCACATTCCTGTGTACAGCCAGATCGTGTGCCCTCTCTAACTGGTCACTCACAAGAAGAACGGTTTCCGCTGGGGCCCTGAACAGCAACAGGCCTTCACACAGATCAAGCAGGAGATTGCTCATGCAGTAGCTCTTGGCCCAGTCAGAATGGCTCCAGAGGTGAAGAATGTGTTTTACTCCACAGCTGGGAGTCATGGTCTGTCCTGGAGCTTTTGGCAGGAGGTGCCTGGTGAGACTTGGGGTTGACCACTGGGATTCTGGAGCCGGAGCTACAAAGGATCCGAAGCCAACTACACTCCCACAGAGAAGGAAATCTTGGCCGCCTATGAAGGAGTCCAAGCTGCCTCAGAAGTAATAGGCACAGAGGCACAACTCCTCCTGGCACCTCGACTACCGGTGCTAGGTTGGATATTCAAGGGAAAGGTTCCTTCCACGCATCATGCCACCAACGCCACATGGAGCAAATGGATCGCCCTCATCACACAGCACACATGTACTGGAAACCTGTATCACCCTGGGATTCCGGAAATTATAACACACTGGCCTGAAGAGGAGACTTTCGGATTATCTTCTGAAGAAGAGGAAGAGCAAGTTACACGTGCCAAGGAAGCCCCACCATATAATGAGTTACCAGAGGCTGAAAGACAATATACCCTCTTCACTGATGGCTCCTGTCAAATTGTAGGCACTAATCGGAAATGGAAAGCAGCAGTATGGAGCCCCACACAGTGAGTTGCACAAGCTACCAAGGGTCAAGGTGGATCAAGTCAGGCTGCAGAACTTAAAGCTGTCCAGCTGGCTTTGGATATTGCTGAATGACAGAAGTGGCTAAGGCTCTACCCCTACAAGGACTCATGGATGGTAACTAATGCTCTGTGGGGATGGCTGGATTGCTGGAGAAAGGCCAACGGGCAGCGCAGAGGGAAATCCATCTGGGCTGCTGAGATTTGGCAGGACATTGCTGCCTGAGTAGAGAAGTTGACCATGAAGGTTCAATATGTGGATGCACATGTACCCAAGAGTCGGGCTAATGAAGAGCACCACAACAATGAGCAGGTAGACTGAGCTACCAAGGTGAAAATATCACAGGTAGATCTGGATTGGCAGCATAAGCGAGAGTTACTCCTAGCTCGTTGGGCCCATGATACCTCTGGTCATCAGGGGAGAGATGCAACATACCGATGGGCTCAAGACCGAGGCGTGGACTTGACCATGGACAGTATCTCACAGGTCATCCGCAGCTGCGAGACCTGCACTGCAAACAAACAGGCCAAGCGGGTGAAGCCTCTTTGGTATGGTCTAAGCATAGGTATGAGGAAGTCTGGTAAATTGACTACATCACCCTTCCCCAAACCCGCCAAGGCAAATACTACTTGCTGACCATGGTGGAAGCAGCCATGGGATGGTTGGAGACCTACCCTGTGCCTCACGCTACTGCCTGGAACACCATCTTGGGCCTTGAAAAGCTAGTCTTGTGGAGATATGGCATCCCTGAGAGAATTAAATCAGACAATGGACGCATTTCAAGAACAGCC
>NW_008692423.1:0-7589 GCF_000695815.1 Acanthisitta chloris
AGCCCCTGGGGCTGGGGTGTTCCTTCTGGCACAGTGTGCACATAGGGGTGCTCCCTGGGGCAGCTCCTGCCAGAGCCGTGTCGCACTCTGCCAGCTCTGGGCACGGGCCTGGCTGAGCTGCACAGCACAGTGCAGTCCAGGCCTGGAGGTGTGACCAGTTGGAATCAGTTTTCCAACTTGGGTAGGTCTGAAGGTTGTATATGTTCCCAGCAGAAGTAGCCCATGAGCACTGGAAGGGAAGGTGTGCCCAAGGAGGTTTCTGGGCAGCTGGAAGCTGTTTCCCAGTTACTTCCATACCAGTTCAAGATGTTTCTCGTACTGTGTTCTGGCCTTACTTTAGGTCCTATAAATGAGAAGAAACTAATGCAATCTTCTGTAGTCTGAGGCCTGTGCAGCTGCAGTGCCTGTGCCTGTGTCCGTGGGTAGGGTGAGAGGGGACAGCCCCAGGATCATCCCATGCAGGAGACACCTGCGCCCAGGTTTGTCCTGGTCAGTCCTCAGGTGGTGCCTGAGGGTGACACTGTTTGAAAAGATGCAGCAGTGTCCATAAGTACTTTAAAAGCTTCATTATTGTCCGAGTCGTTTTGATCTGGGTTTGTATCAAGGATGTCTGAAGTTTAAAAGGAAAAGGGGAAGGAGAAGTTGAGTCCTTCCTGTTTGGGCTTTCCAGGGCACTGAGCTGATATCCATGGGCTCTGCTTCACTGCTGTGCCCGAGAGCCAGTGTCTAGCTGAATGAATGCCTGAAAACCTCGTCCTGATGCTCTAAACTGCCTGAATTGTTGTTCTCACTCAAGTGTTTTATCTCTCCCAGCAGCATTTTCTCCTCTGTTAACCTGTTTGCTTTTATTTGTATTTGCAGTCTGTCATGAAATATTTAGCTTACCTATGAAAATTGCATCCCAAATTTGAAGTAGCTTTTGAGGCTTTTATTTCCAGTGTGTTGTTTAAAGCAGAACAGCCCAGTTTGAAAGGTTTGATGTGTTGTTCTCCTGAACCAGGTTTGTAAGTAAATAAACGAGTGGGTAAGATGTTCTATTTTCCTTCGATGCATTTGTGGGTCACTGGGTTTGATTTGTCCTTGAGCCTCATTCCATCGGTTCTGCATATCCATTTCCTTCTACATTTGCTGAACTTAGTGAGAACTGAGAGTCTGAATCCAGGCTGAGTAAACACTTGCACTGTTTTAGGGCCTAGAGGCAGTTTCTGTACATGCATAAGTGGTGAAATTGGACTCTCTGAGCTCGAGCCTTGACCTCGTCAATGTCTAATAAGCAAACTCCTGTGGTGTTTTGTGACCAGGTACCTGGAGGAGCAGAAGGCTGAGAATGGGAAAGACAAAGACCAGAAAGTAAGTGTTGAGAAAGAAAAAAGTAAAGAAAAAGGGAATTTCTCTGAGTTGGGATCAACAGATGGAAAGGCAAAATCCGAGGTGTATGGATCCAAGGCTGACTCGGAGAAGGGATACCGCGGCAGCCAGTCGCCCAAGCGCTACAAGTTCAGGGATGACTTTGACAAGATCAAGGTCCCAGAGTTCCACAAGGAAGGCCATTATGGCAAAGAGGAGATGGATGAGCAGGACAAGAAGGATAAAGCAAAAGGCCGGAAAGATTCGGAGTTTGATGATGAGCCCAAATTTATGTCTAAAGTCGTTGCGACTTCGAGTAAAAACCAAGAGGAGGATAGGTCTGGAAAATGGGAAGGGGTGGTGTTCCTGCCACCTGGAAAGGAGAAGCAAAGGAAATCTGATGACATGGAGGAGGAAAGCTATTCCGAGAGATCCAAAAAAGAGGAGAGATCAGGATCCAAGAGATCGGAGTCTGGTCACAGGGGGTTTGTTCCTGAAAAGAATTTCAGAGTGACCACTTACAAGTCAAGCCAGGAAAAAAGCTCTTCGCCCCCACCGCGGAAGGCTTTGGAGGTGAAGGAGAAGCCAGGCACCAAAGTGGAGGGGCTGACTCCTGGCAAATCCTCCTTTTCCATTACCCGTGAGGCCCAGGTCAACATTCGCATGGATTCCTTCGACGAGGATCTCGCACGGTGAGGACCTGCTGGCTTGGGAGGGCTCAGCAGGGTTGTTTTTTCCTGTTTCTCTTCCTGAGATCCCCAAGTTTTGCCAAGTGTGAGGAAGGCTAAGCAATACTGCATCGCAGTGTGTGGTGTTTGGAGCTAGAGATGAACTTCTTCCTAACCTCTTCCATGCCTGGCTGCAAGGTCAGGAGGTCAGTGCCTTGTCACGTGGGCTCTGGGAGGAGTCCAGACGGAGTCAGGTACTCAGTGGCTTCTGGCTGCAGGGAAGTTAAGTGCTGCTTAATGACATTTGAGTCTCTGCACTGTGTTTTGCTGCTCCTGTTCTCCACACCGCATTGAGTAATGAGTGACCGGAGTTACTGCAGTGACCTGGGTCATGGTGGTTGGGATGTCTGAGGAGGCTCTTGCTCACATTGTGTCCTTAGGTGCCTCCCTGGGACTATGTAAAACATGCAGTGACCTCCCCGAGCTGCTCCCTTCAGCCTGCTCCTCTGTTTCACATGCTCTGTTCTTTCTCCAGTCCCAGTGGCATATTGGCTCAGGAGCGCAAGCTCTGCCGGGACCTGGTGCACAGCAACAAGAAGGAGCAGGAATTCCGCTCCATTTTCCACCACATCCAGTCGGCTCAGTCGCAGCGCAGCCCCTCGGAACTGTTTGCTCAGCACATAGTGACTATAGTCCATCATGTGAGAGGTGGGTCAGGACTCTGCCTGTCCTCAGGGGCACTTCACTCCTCCCTGTCCGGGTCGGTGGGGTTTGGGTGCTCGGAGGTGTTTTCCAGAGAGGAGCTCAGCAGCCTGGTCACGATCCCCTGCTTTGTAGAACACCTTTTCTGCACAGCAGAAGGTGTTCCTGTGCTTACCTGGGCAATACTCAGTCTGACAGAGCTGTGTGATCTGGTGGTCTGTGACTCACTGGAAGAAATTGCTCATTTCACCGAAGCACTCAAGATTTGTCCCAGCAGCAGAGCTCACCACAGTGAGCCTCACTGCCCTGCCCTGGGTTTTGACAGGCTCTGGGGCTGCTGGGCTCTGACAGAGCTGGCACTAACCTCTCGTCACTCTTTGCTCTCCCCTGACAGAACATCACTTTGGGTCCTCAGCAATGACACTGAACGAACGCTTTACCAAATACTTAAAGAAAGGAATGGAACAGGATGCAGCTAAGAACAAGAAGAGTCCTGAAATCCACAGGTTGGTGCCACTGGACACTGTGTTAGCATTGCAGGGACGTTTCAGCTTCCATCTCTAAGCTCTGGGATAATTCCAGAGTCATTCACATGTGTAACTGACTTCTGCCAACACAGAAAAGGGGAATGTGGGGAGTTTTAAGTCCCTTTGGAAGTCTTGGTCTGCTTTAAATGGCTGAAAACTTTGGGTTGTTCTCATGAGCAAGATCTTACCTATGTGTTTCCTTTGCTTTCTAGGAGGATAGATATATCTCCCAGTACTTTTAGAAAACATGGATTCTCTCAAGAGGAGTCGAAAAGCTCCAGAGATTCAGGCTTCAAGGTGAACTGTCACTCTGATTAGTTTAATTCAACACAATGAGTGCATTGGGCATGAACTTAACAGTGATGTTTGTGTTTAAATTACTCTCTACTTAAGTTTGTGTTTTTCTTTTAAGGATGGGCATAATTCTAAAAATGAACTACAAAGGGTTAATTTTTATTAAAAATGTATCACCAACCTTTGTGAAGTGGTTAGACTATGGTAAATGACCCCAAAGTCAATTGAGGTGAGCTTGAGAAAAGAGAGAGGATTTTTGGAACAAGTGCCCATGATGAGAGAAGAGACTTTTTGTGATATTTTTCTGCTTGTAAGTATGATTAACTCCATTGTTACGTGCGATATTGCCAACCATGTTTTCCGAGACGTGCATGTCAAAGAGAGGGCAGTGAGGCTGAGTGCTGAGCTAAAGCAGATGATAATTTCGTGCTAACAACTTACTGTACCTTGTCTGTTGATTGCTGTTACGTTAACATTCAGCACTTGCCTTAGATCCAGAGCATTTTGGGATTGTGTTACTTGAGTAGACGAACGTTAAGCCATTTGCAGTCGCTGTAAAACAGTCCTAAGACGAGGCTTAACGAAATGTTTGGGATTTTAACCTGTGTTTATTCACCTTCATACATATTTGCGTTGAAGAGATGTAACCAGTCCTGAAAATTGTTTCAGTTTTCGATTCTTTCCAAACACACTTGTGGCTTGACATGGACGATGGTGAGATGGATTTGATGGGCCTGAACTGAGCATCAGCTTGGCAGAGTGTGTTGTAAACGTGGTTTCCAAACAGCTCGCCAGCCCTCCGTGAGACAGACGAGCCCTCCCAAACCCAAATAGCTGTTTGCTGTGCCACATAAGGGAGCTGCTGCCGGTTTTCGATTCTTTCCAAACACACTTGTGGCTTGACATGGACGATGGTGAGATGGATTTGATGGGCCTGAACTGAGCATCAGCTTGGCAGAGTGTGTTGTAAACGTGGTTTCCAAACAGCTCGCCAGCCCTCCGTGAGACAGACGAGCCCTCCCAAACCCAAATAGCTGTTTGCTGTGCCACATAAGGGAGCTGCTGCCGATTTTGTCACTTTTCTGTCATCCACCGTGTTGGGAGCAGTTTTATTCTCAGAGTAGAAATTAAAGCTCTTTGCCTGGGGAAAGTAGAAGAGCAAAATACCAAAACAAAACGCCTGCTCTCACTCCTGCGTTATTTGACATATTTATTTAAACAAAAAAGTGGTTAGAAACTCATGTAAGTAAAAAATTTAACAGCTAGAGAATTACTAATCCTTTTGTATTTGATTCAAGGCGGTTAATTTGCTGTGTGTTGCATATCAAGTTGTTCCCAGGATGAATGTGTGTACATGCCTAGCAGTGCTCAGGTTGGGTGTTGGTGCCACCCTGGTGGGAGGATTCCCTCACACCTCCTGCTGCTCACTCCAGTGTGCCAGAACCACAGCCACTGCCCCTGGGCAGGCAGCAGAGTCTCACCCAGGTCCCACAGGGCTTGGAGCAGCTGCAGGAGCACAGCTGCTCGTCCCCCAGAGACTCCTCATCCCCTCCTGAAGCAGCAGTTTAAGTCCAACTCAGCCCAGTCGTTACCAGGTGGTTTTGTTTGTTTTTCATCAGCAAGGCAGAGTTTAAAACCAGAGCTAGCGGAGGAGTGTTTGTCGTGCATCTGGTGGGGTCTGGTCTGTGGACACCAGCTTGGCTTTAGCAGACCTGCCTGGGCTGTGGAGAAACACAGTCTGTGGTGGCTTCATGGCACCTGCCACACAGTGCCCTCCGGCCCAGGGATGGAGCTGTGGGCAATGTCTGCACCCAGTAAATCCTCCCCCCAGGGGATCTCTCCCTGCTCCCAGACCCCTTGGACGCCACGTGTCCGTGGCCTCCAGCTCTCCCCACCTGGACCACTAATCTTGGGGATCTCCAAGCAGCTTTTTGCTTCTCCTGAAGCATCACTCCCAGACCTGGTGATTAGAATTCCTCCCCCCCTGCCAGGTGATGCCTGTGAGGACAGTCAGGGCAGGGCCAGAGGTCTAGGGGCTGCTGGACAGCTCTGCCACACCAGTAGTGATCCACAGGCACTGGATGTGATTCCCAAGTTCTCATCCCTCCCTGGCTGTGGTGTACAATAGGTGTCACCTTCCATGTCTCTCCCCGCCCTGTTCCAGGCTGTGTATTCCAATGCTGTTTAAAGAGCAGAGTAAAGGTTAAAAAGCAGTAGGAAAATGGAATTCTGACAAGTGAGAACTTACTTGAATAGTACATGATTTGCCATCTTAAAGTGGAATGTTGGTCAGAGCTCAGTTAAACTGCAGCTCTCCAAAGTCTGTGCAGTCAGTAGCAAAGTAAATGGTGCTGAGCTGGGACACTGCAGGCCCTTGTGCTCAACTCTGCCCTCTCCCCTGCCTTTGTAGGCTGAAGGGAAATATAAGGACGATCCTGTTGACCTGCGCCTCGATATTGAACGCCGTAAAAAACATAAGGAAAGAGATCTTAAGCGCGATAAATCCAGGGAGTCGGTGGACTCGAGGGATTCAAGTCACTCAAGGGAAAGATCAACTGAGAAAACGGAGAAAAGTCACAAAGGCTCAAAGAAAAAGTATGTAGGAAGCGTAGCAGCCATTTCCTTCTGCCTCTCGTGTCTCTGCTGCTCGGGCCGGAGACGACATCGTGTGCGCAGAGCTGTGCACACAGCGGTGACAGCAGCGGCCTGAGCTGCCCCTCTGCCTGTGCTGCTGTCACTGTGTCTGTCACAAACACTGGCAGTGGTTAGAGGTAAATGGGAAGGCTCCATTGTCAGCGTGGGTGAGTCACTTTCCTTCTCCTTCCTCTTGTGTCGGCACAGCCATGTTGAAATGACTTGGCTTTGGTGTTCATTAGATCCTTTCCTATTAGCTCAGTTTTCCATTTGACTAAAGCTCCATGGACGCATGCTTGGCCCAGAACACGTGGTGTTAACACCTTAGGAAGGAGCAGCAAGTTCCCTCTGGAGAGGGTTTGGGCCCTGTGCTGGAGCCTGAGCTTACTCGGAGCTTACTCAGGCTTTTCCTCTCGTAGTAGAAGGAGAGTGTGGCACTGATAAGGGAGTGACAGGAGCTCTGAGCAGGCAGGTCATGCTGAGTTCCTAACCCTGTGGGTGTTCCCTCCGTTTCCTCTCCTGAAACAGGAAGCACCGACGGGTGCGAGAGAGATCCAGATCCAGTTCCTCATCGTCATGGTCCTCTCACTCGGTCAAGGCAGAGGAGTATCCCGAGGAGACTGAGGAGAGGGAGGAGAGCTCCACAGGCTTCGACAAGTCCCGGCTGGGGACTAAGGAATTCACTGGCCCAAACGAGAGAGGAAGAGCGAGGGGAACCTTTGTAAGTTCTGCACCCCTGCCCTGAGTTCAGTTCCCAGAGGGCTCGGGACGTGGCCCCTGTGTTGCTCCTGCAGCTGAAGCTGCCCCGGAGGAGAACCCCCTGGGCAGGGCCAGGCTGTGGGTGGTGACCCCACCATGTGCCTCACCCCGTGGGGGTTTGGCCACCAACGTGGCTCACCTGGGCACAGCCACTGACTGTTTGCAGTGCCTGTGCCTCAGGTGCAGTGTCTCACTGCCTGGTGTGTCTGCCTGTGCCTTCTGGGGGTGCCCTGCTCAGGGAAGGGCTATTGTGTCCCTGGGAGCCCTGGGAGCTGGCTGGGCTGGGAGGGCACTGCCTCTAAAACCAGGACACTTTCTCACGTTTTTCTCCCTGTGTGGCTCTTGAAGCAGTTCAGAGCCCGAGGGAGAGGATGGGGCAGAGGCAACTTTTCAGGCAACAACAACAGCAACAGCGGCGGCAACAACGACTTCCAGAAGCGAAGCAGGGAGGAGGAATGGGACCCTGAGTACACCCCCAAGAGCAAGAAGTACTACCTGGTAGGTCCTTAGGTGCTGGAGCACCTGTCTGCTCCAGGTGTACCTGCTCTCAGATGCCTCAGAGCTGCTGGGGCCACTTGCCCGTGCCCGAGGAGAGCTCGTTCTGCTCCCTGTGTTTCCACCGAGGGCAGGGAGGGCAGTGCCAGCCTGGAGAGCTCGT